>NC_091571.1:34965273-34972773 GCF_042767895.1 Penaeus vannamei
AAAAAAGAATTCTCACGCATTTTTACTTTTTTTTTTTTTTTTTTTTTTTTTTTTGTAAGCGCGGTGAAAAGCAATTTTTTTTCTGTAAAAACAAGACTTAACAGCATTTAAACGCATTCTAGCACGTCATGATGACGATTACGTGCGTTAAGTTCGTATACAGCGAAGAGGGATTAATGGGACAACTTGCAGGTGTTATTGTTGTTCTTATTTTTTGTTGTTATTGTTGTTGTTTTGTTATTGTTGTTGTTGTTTTATTGTTATTTTATTATTATTATTATTATTATTATTATTATTATTATTATTATTATTATTGTTATGATCATTGTTATTATTATTTTGTTATTATCATTGTTATTTTATTATTATTATTATTCTATTATTATTATTACGATAATTATGATTATTATTTGATTATCATTATTATTTTGTTATGATTATTATTTTATCACTATTATTATAGTTGTTGTTTTTGTTGATGTTGGTATTATTGTTGTTAATGTTGTTTTGTTGTGTGTGAACTATTTTATTTTTTGTCGATTGAGTTATTAAAATTCTTGCGTTCTATAAATCAGATTTTCGCCGACTTATGATTTCTAAAGTGATGAGTGCCAACGGGGGTGCCATCCTTGCGCGGCACCTTCGTCGAGAGTGCCAGGAGGAGCTCTTCTTCCCTCCCCCCCCCTCCTCCCCCTTCCTTTCCCCTGCTCACCTCACCCCCCCCCCCTTCTCCGTAACACCAAACAGGAGTAGGGAGGAGAAAGCTCTATGGAAGCTCTATAAAAGCTCTGCGAAGGCACAACGAAAGCTCTGCGAAAGCTCTATGAAGGCACTACAAAAAGCTCTACGAAACCTTTACGAAAGCTCTATGAAAGCTCTACGAAAAGCTCAGCCAGTGCGTAAACATCCTAAGTACGAGGAGGATGACAAGCCATCTCTATGCAGATGAAAAAATTAGCATGAAAATGAAGAAAGTGTGAGAGTGAGGGGGTGAGGGGGAGAGGGAGGGGGGGGCGTCATGTTCGGGTTCTCTTGCTGGACGTCTGAGGGAGGGGGAGGGGGAAGGGGGGTGAAGAGGTAAAGGGAAGTGATGTGTTTGTTGTCGTTGTAGTATTATTATTGTTATTATGTTGTTATTATTATTATTGTTGTTGTTTTATATTATTATTGTTATTACTTTATTATATTTATGATTATCATTATTATTATTATCATCATTGTTATTATTATTACTATCTTCTCCATGTCTACTTTTTATCGTTATGAATACTGTAGCTGAAACCATTGCTCTTTCATCTGACCGGAGTAATAAACGCGCATTAATGACCGCCGCCCGTCCGCCCACCGCGACGCCCACCCACCCACCAGACAACCCACCCACCCACCCGCTTAGCCACTCACCAGAGAACCCACCTGGACAGCCACCCACTTACTAGATAGACAAACCACCCATCTACCCGCTCAGCCACCCACCAGACAACCCACCTGGACAGCCACCCACTTACTAGATAGACAACCCACCCATCTACCCGCTCAGCCACCCACCAGAGAACCCACCTGGATAGCCACCCACTTACTAGATAGACAAACCACTAATCTACTAGCTCAGCCACCCACCTGAGAACCCACCTAGACAGCCACCCACTTACTAGACACACAACCCACCCACCTACCCGCTCAGCCACCCACCTGAGAACCCACCTAGACAGCCACCCACCTAGACAGCCACCCACCAGAGAACCCACCTGGACAGCCACCCATTTACTAGACACACAACCCACCCACCTACCCGCTCAGCCACCCACCTGAGAACCCACCTAGACAGCCACCCACCTGAGAACCCACTTAGACAGCCACCCACTTACTAGAGAGACAACCCACCCATCTACACAATCACACGCCCACTTGAGAACCCACCCACTCACCCACCCACTCAATAGACAACCCACCTACGCACCCGCCCACTCACACGCCCACCCACTCGCCCACACACTCGCCCACACACCTTTCCGAGGTCCACATGAGAGGGAGACAGACAGACAGACAGAAACATAGAAATATGCATTACCAGGAGGGAGAAGAAATAAAAAATGCACCCCCACCCACAGCCATCTGGCCAGCCCGCCCACGCCACGCCCACACCGAAGGCCTCCCTGTCTCTCTCTCTCTCTCCCACCCACGACGTACCACCCATGCTCCTCCTACCTCCGCGGGCGTGTCGTGTAGCCTGGGTCATCAGACGAACTGGTTGTTAGCGTCTTAATGGTTGTTTATGGTTGAGCTGCGTCTGTGCTAACGGCGCGTTCGGCCGCGTGCAAATTTGTGTCTTGCGAATATGATTTAGGGTTGTTTGTTGGGGGTTGGGGGTTGGGTGGGTTGGGGGTTGGGTGGGGGGGGTCTTGTCATCCGGCCCCGGGTGGGAAATATGGGAGGGGGTGGTTGGTTGGTGATGGAGAGGGGGCGGGTGTTTTATCGAAGGTGTGTGGGGGTTGATGGGTTTTGTGGGGGGTAGAGGGGAGTGGGAGTTGGTGTGTGTGTGGGGTGGGGGTCTGTGTGTGTGTGTGTGTGTGATTGTTTCGGTCGATAGATTACGGAATAAAACCGTTTTATTCATTGGGGGTTTTATGTAATGTCTGATATGTTCTAGTCTCATTTACATTCTGTTCCTCACTTTTTATCACATTTTCTCTTTTACATTTCCATCCTCTCGATATCCCAGTTCTTATATCCTTAGCCCGCTCGCATTTTCTCTTGTGTATATATATTGTGTCTCCCTCTCCCTCCCCTTCCCCCTCCCTCTCTCTCTCTCCTTCTCTCGCCCCCCCCCCTCTCTCTCTCTCTCTCTCTCTCTCTCTCTCTCTCTCTCTCTCTCTCTCTCTCTCTCTCTCTCTCTCTCTCTCTCTCTCTCTCTCTCTCTCTCTCTCCTTCTCCCTCTCTCTCTCCTTCTCCCTCTCTCTCTCCTTCTCCCTCCTCCCTCTCCCTCTCTCCTTCTCCCTCTCTCCTCCCTCTCTCCTCCCTCTCTCCTTCCTCCTTTGCCTGTGGTTTACAGCCCAGCCTCCCCGCCTGTGTTTAGTGATCTGGAGTCGAGTCGCGATATACTGGTCGATCGTAACAGAATAATCTCGTAAGTTCTTGTTAATCGCCGGTTTTAGAGGCAGATAATCCACACCCTGGGAGCCGGTTCGTTAAGTCTCCCCCCCCCCCCCCCCCCGTGCGCTGAGATGGAGGTCGGTGGTTCCGAAGATAGGGAGGTCAATGGGTTTCGTAAGGTACGGGAGGTTTGAATGGTGTGGGCGTTTTCGAAGTGGGGTTTCAAGGGGGGGGGGGGGTTGTCTAGATGCTGTGAAGGTTTTTTTTTTTTTACTGGTTTGGTGGTTTTTTTAAAGGAGGGTTTTTTTTTAAGTGATTCAGTGGGTGGTTTCTATGATGAGGTTCGCTGGTTTCCAAAGATAGGGTTCAGGGATTCACTGGTTTCTAAGATAGAGTTTAAAGTATAGATCTACCGGTTTCCAAGATAGTATCCAGTGTTCCATGGGTTCCTGAGAGCGTCCAGTGATCCAGTAGGGCCAAAGATAATGTTTTTGTGGTTCCTAAGATAGAAATCAATGTTTGTGCTTTGGCTGTTGCTACTTTAAATGAATGCAAGGAGGAGACATGCACTTGCAGCCGGTACTTGCCAAAATGAACGAGTCCCACAGGTAGCCATAAAAGAGAAGGGAGAGGGAGAGAAGGGAGGAGGTGGAGAGAGGAATAGGAGAGGGAAGGAAGAGGAGAGAGGGATAGGAGAGGGAAGGAGAGGAGAAGAGGATAGGAGGGGAAGGGAGAGGGAGGGAGGTGGAGAGAGAAGGATAGGTTAGGGAAGGAAGAGGAGGAAGGGAAAGGGAGAGAGAGGTGGGGAGAGAGGAAGGATAGATTAGGGAAGGAAGAGGAGGGAGGGAGAGTTAGAGGAGAAAGGGAGGAGAGAGAGATATGAGAGGGAAGGAAGAGGAGGGAGGGAAAGGGAGAGAGAGAGGAGGTGGAGAGAAGGATAAAAGAGGGAAGGAAAGAGGGAGGGAGGAAGAAGAGGGAGATAAAGAAGGGAGAATAAGAGAGCTAAATAAAAAGAAAGACAAGCAGAGACAGAGACAGACAGAGAGGGAGAGGGGGGTCCGAGCAGCCTTTGGAGGAGAGGCCAGGGAGGAGGACGAGACAGTGCCAGCCCCGAGTGCCAGATAACAAGGGGGCTCTAGAGGTGGCGCTGCCGGCACTGATATTGCACACTCTAGCAATCGCGACGCGGAAACCCTGATGAAATACTGTCGTTTAAATTAGGGAAGAGAGATCTGTGTGCCCCCCCCCTCCTCCTTACCCCTTTGTTTACCCCCTTACCCCCTCTACCTTCCTCTCTCTCTCTCTCTCTCTCTTTCTGTCTCTCTCTCTCTCTCTCTCTCTCTCTCTCTCTCTCTCTCTCTCTCTCTCTCTCTCTCTTTCTCTCTTTCTCTCTGTCTCTCTCTCTACCTCTCTCTCTCTCTCTCTCTCTCTTTCTCTCTGTCTTACTTCTCTCTCTCTCTCTCTCCCTTTTCGATCCCACTGATCGGATCTCTTCTTCACTTCTATGCTATTCTATTCCTCTTCGTTCGTTCTTCCCTTCCCCCTCCTTTATTCTATTCCTCCACCTCCTCCATCATCCCGTCCTCTTTCCTCCTCCTCCCTCTCAAACCCTCACCCCCCTTCTTATCTTCCTCCTCCGCTTCCCCCTTCTTCGTCTCGCTCCCCCTCCCCCTCTTTATCCCTCTCCCCCTCCCTCCCCCTCTTTATCCTACTCCCCCTCCCTCCCCCCTCTTTATCCTTCTCCCCCTCCCTCCCCCCTCCCCTCTCGGCTGACTGGCTGCTCGGGATGGCAAGGGATTCGGGTATTGGTATTGCTGGTATCGAGGGTTCTCCTTTTGCTTTGGGAGCGGAGAGGGTGGGGGTCGGGGGGGGGGGGGCTCTGTGGGCGGTTCGCCTTTTTTTTGTGTTTTTTTTTTTTTCGTTTTTCTTTTTCCTGTTCTTTTCTTTTTCTTTTTTTTCTTCTCAGTCCTTCTTTCTTATGATTTGTCTCTTTTCGGCCATTCCGTCTAATTTTTTGGTCTGCCTGTTCTTCTCTTATTATTATTATTCTTACCGTTGTTGTTGTTCTTGTTATTCCATCTACCATTAACATTACCCCCCATTGCCACCATTACTCAATGTAGCGAAGAGATGTCCAGCCAACTAATGATTTTCTCCGCCCGCCAGATGCAAGATAACTTCTGTAACATGTTCATGTGACACACGCGACATCTTCTGGTGCCCTCACGTGGTGGCACTCTCCCTGCACCGAATCCGCCACGCTGACACCGTCCAGCTCAGGATACCCATCTCAGGTAAGGTCCCGTGTGGTATTTCGTGTGGGTGTTGTTGTTTTTTTTGGGGGGGTATTGGGGTATTTTTGGGTGTGGTTATGATTGGGTTTGGGTTGTGGGTGTAAGGGGTGTGCTGTTGATATTGGTATAATTATTGTTGTCATTATTATTGTTGGTAATATTACTGTTGTGATTATTACTGTTGTTGTTATTGCTATATTATTAGTTTATTTAGTTGTATTTTTAGTATGTCCCTTGTTCATACAGAATGGGATATTTCATGTGTCCTTATAGAGAATACCCACCAGTCAGATACTTAAAGATGTGCTGAGAGAGAGAGAGAGAGAGAGAGAGAGAGAGAGAGAGAGAGAGAGAGAGAGAGAGAGAGAGAGAGAGAGAGAGAGAGAGATTCCCCGATAAGAACACTAGGCTGTCTCAGTCGGAGGAACGCAGCGTGTTCTGGTTTGTGTCGCCCGCCGCACTAACACCACTTTTCCTTTCCTCCTCTCGCCCTTCCCCCAACAGAGACCCTTCTGCAGATGGACAGACAGCAGCTACAAAAAATGGTACAGTATCTCATTAGCGAACACCACACGGAGGTCCTGCCCACCGCACAGAAACTCGCAGATCAGATCCTACAACACAGTCACCCCATCAACCATATTCAAGGTAAGTTCCTGGATGCTCTCCTTTCTGTAGTTTTGGGGGAGGGAGGGGTAGGGAGGGAGGAGAGAGGGGGGGTTTGGGGTGGTTGGGGAGGGAGAGAGGTAGAGGGAGAGGGAGGGTAGTATTTGTGAGAGTAAGGAGAGAAGAAAGAAGAATGAAAGAAAGAGAGAAGAGGAAGACAACATGGAAGACAAGCAAAAGGAGGCCAACAAAGAGGAAGAGGGGGAAATGAAGAGAGAAATAGGGAAAGACAGAAAAAAAGGAAGAGAAAATCGAAAAGGGAAGGGAAGGGAAGGGAAGGAGTGCCTGGCCGGTGGGCGAGGAAGGGACCTGGGCATTTTAAGCCCTCTGAAGGGCGTGGAGGAAGGGAAACTCCGGCTGGCGCTGCAGTAATAGAGGCGAATTTGGCACGGCAGTTAATCTGACCTTTTTTTTTCCTTTTTATCCTTGTTAATTAATGGAAATCGCTCGAACAAGGTGTTAAACATTTTTTTTTTGTAGATTGGCAAATTTGAATATCAGGTTCATTAGATTTAAAAGGGAGAGTGGAGATTCTGCAGAGATTTTTGCAACGGGGCACCGATGAGGTCGCGATGCACTCGTCGTCTCTGAATGCACACGGAAAAGGGTGGACTGACCCCTTCCCCCCCTTCCTCATGGCCACCCCCCCAACATCACCTCTTCCCCCCCACCGCTTTTCCAACCTACCTACCTACCCACCTCTATCTACTATCCCTCTTTTCCCCCTGCCCCCCCCTTCCCAACCTACCCCCTTCCCACCTCCCTTCTCAACCACCCTCTCCCCCTTTCCCCCTTTCTCAACCTACCCTCTCCCCCCTCCCCCCTTCCCCCTTTCCCACCTTCCCAACCACACCCCTTCCCCCTTCCCACCATCCCTCTCTCACCCCCCTTCCCATCGCCCCTCTCTCACCCCTCCCAGCCCCCCTCCTTCCCCCGCCTTCCATCCGTATAGAGTAATCGCGGGATCGGCCTCCATCCCGGCTCGCGGCGGAGGACCCGTAACCCGGCATGAACCCGCGCCAATAATGGCTCACGGCTTCACCCCCCCCCCCCACCCCACCCCCTCCCCCCAATAAACTGCAGTGAGCCAACGTCTACGGCGGGCGCGCGGAACACAATAGAGTCAGTCTCCCCCTCGGTAAAATATTCGCGCGCGCCATGCTGTAAATTGTTTTCCAAAACTTTTACAATCTGCACAATATATATACACAAGGGTTGAATGCAACGTTTTCTGAACAAATTGTGTACAGGTATAGCTATTGATTACGATATTGTCTTTGCACACACAGATGCATGCACGCACGCACGCACGCACGCGCAAACGCAAATACACAAACGCGCAAGCACTCACACACACACACACACACACACACACACACACACACACACACACACACACACACACACACACACACACATACACACACATACAAACACACACAAACCCTCC
>NC_091571.1:34982773-34997773 GCF_042767895.1 Penaeus vannamei
CGGGGGTCGCTACGGAAAGTGAAAATCGATGTCTCGTTTGCATCAGAGAGCTGTTACTTGTCCTGCCGGAGTGACGGGCGGGGCGAGGCTGCGGTGGCCGAGGGCGGAGGAGGGACTTCGCTGAGAGGTAGAGAGGGGCGAGGGGCACGCTCTCGACGCCCCCCCGGGTTGCCCTCGACGTCGCTCGCCTTCTCTGTCTGTCTGTGTGTGACGCTCGCTCTCTCTCTCTCTCTCTCTCTCTCTCTCTCTCTCTCTCTCTCTCTCTCTCTCTCTCTCTCTCTCTCTCTCTCTCTCTCTCTCTCTCTCTCTCTCTCTCTCTGTCTCTCTGTCTCTATCTCTATCTCTTTCTCTGTCTATCTGTCTCTCTCTCTCTCTCTCCACACACACACACACACACACACACACACACACACACACACACACACACACACACACACACACACACACACACACACACACACACACACACACACACACACACACACACACACACTTCTCTCTCTTTCCCTCCCCTTGTACTCCTCTGTACATGTATATTTATGTAAACAACTTCAGCACACACACACACACACACGTCTGCGTGCTCGTATTTTTATACACCACTGTTTATGCACATTATGTACACATCTTCCACACTAAAGCTCATTTCCCGTCCCTCTTCCTCCCTCATTTTTCACTCTCAATTTCTGCCTAAGCAGTGTATTGCGCCGGTCTTCCGCTCCCATTTTCTTTGTCGGTCCTTAGCGCGAAGTATGGGGGAAGTTCTGGCAGGTTCTTCAAAACCTGGAATCCCTGGGCGCTGGGTGCCGTGGCGCGGCCGCTCCGCCAACTTCTTGAATAATCAGCTCTGACGTCCTCTTTTTTGGAGGGGGGAGGGGGCTTTGGCACCTCGTTCCCTTGTACCAATTACACGTAACACGACGCCCAGCCCGCGCCAACACAACAAATCCGTCTGGTTTGTGCGAGTCGGCAATGTATTTGTTCCATCATGGAGTGGGAGGGAGAGTAAATCCCCCTCCATCACCAGTTCCCCTCTCGTCTCCCGAGGCCTATTATCCCTCTGTTGAGTCCCCCCTCTCTCAGAAAACGTAATCTCCCCTCACAAGGAAAACGCGCACCGCGGGACTTCTCACGCTCGCTCAGGGGCTCCGGTTCAGCGGGGGGAGAACGCTCGCTCAGGGGCCGGGGCTCATGTGGGACTGAATTTGATCAAGGGGATTTTGGACGTAAGGGCGAATTTGAATGCCAAATGGCAGGTTTCAGAGCCCAAACCAAAAGGGAGGACGCCATTTTTTGGGATGATGATGATGATGATACTTTATGTACATTTTGGAGTGAGGATTTTTTTGTGCGTGTATAATTAGATGTTCTCGTTGAATAACCTGAATAGTTTGTATGATAGCAGGGCTTATCATCTTTATGGATCGTGGTGTTTTGTGTTGCATATATAAGATACGGCATTATGCGTGTGCGTCCGTGCGTGGTGTGTGTGTGTGTGTGTGTGTGTGTGTGTGTGTGTGTGTGTGTATGTGTACATGTGTGCGTGCGCGTTTGTGTGTGTGTATGTATGTATGTGTGTGTTTGAAAAAGATAGAGAGGTAAGAAGGAAGAAAGAGAGACAGAGAGATAATTGTAAACGTCTTCTGTGTTTATAGATACAATATTTCTATTTTTAAGCGCGAGTTCTGGTCGAAACTGTACACATTAATGAATATGCCTCAAACTTGTTCTTGTCAGATTCGCAATAACACCAAAGAACAACGAAAACCAAACAGTTAAACAAGTTCCAGAATCTTCCACGCCCAACATTTACTAAATAGCTTATTACCTTCACAAAAATTTCTCCCCGCTTCGCTTTCGATCGCTGTCTGCAATGTTGCAAGCCTTGTAAGACCTTTCTCTAGTTTTTCTTCCTCTTATCTGGTAGGACTCGAGAGGTTACTAGCACCGGGCGATATTTGAGGCTTTGTGAGAGCATTATTTATCACATACACGCGCATGTACGTATACACACATGTACACACACACGCATGCACACACACACTCACACTCACACTCATACACAGACACACACTCACACTCATACACAGACACACACTCACACACACTCACACATACACACACACACACACACACACACACACACACACACACACACACACACACACACACACACACACACACACACACACACACACACACACACACACACACACACACACACACACACACACATTTATATGTATTTATGTGTACATCTACAAACATTTGGATATAGATATATAGATATGCGTGTTTGTGTGCTTGCGTGCGTGCGTGTGCGGTGTTTCTTTCTAGTCGTATGTATAAGATTGACCTTGTCAGTAACAAGCAAGGTCACAGACAGACACGGAAATCAGAATGGAGAACCGAATATCTGAAAGTTCTCTGCTAGCTTTCGATTTTGTGTCCCCAACTCCTATCCTTCTTCAGGAGACCTCTAACCCTCCCACGCCTTTGCAGGAGCTCCAGACCCGACAGCAGGAGGGAGCGCCGAGGAGGAGCACTGTTGGCACTTGGACGCCGAGCAGGTCAAGGAACAAGTGGGCCAGTACCTAACACAGGGAGGCTACTACAATGCTAATAAGCAGCTCTACTTCATGTTTACAAAGGTTAGTGGATCTGCTGTTTTAGACACGGTTGCCTCGTGGCCATCATTTTTTTTTTCTGTTTTCGAGGCAGGATTGGTTTTCTCTTGTCATGATTTTTAGATTTGTTGAATTTGAAAGTTCTAAATGTCTCTATTCAAAGAAAAAAATATATATATGGAAATCAGGTCTCCAAATGGATAGAGTGTATTTATAAATGTTAATGTATTGTAGTCCATATTCTCTTTCTCCTGTGATATTACATACATTATTGAACAGAGAGAGGAGTGTTTTTGTAGCCTCATCTCCATCAGCAATAAAGCAGATGTATCTTTTATAAGCGGAGGGAATTTTGGCAATGCTAATGCAGTGTGATCCCCACAGGTGCGGGAGATGGTCCGTGCGAGAGACAGTAATGGTGCTAAGATGCTCACAATGATCACTGAACAGTTCCTTAATGACCCTAGACTTTTGCTGTGGAAGTCTCAAGGAACTCCAATGACAGACAAGTGCCGGCAACACTGGGATCACATAGGTAAGTTGGCTGCTTATATGTCTTGCAATCATTATTGGTGTTGAAAGGTTTAGAGGAGAGAAAATTTGAAATAATCAAGTTTCTAAATTGATCAAGATGGGAAGAACTTGGAAAAGGAGGCAATGTATTTCATATATTTAGAAATGTTTGTCTGAATGATGTACAGTAAGCTTTCTCTAGAATTTTCCTTCACATATCTTTTACTTGGAAATATTTTCATATCATTCACTTGTAAATATTGTAAATATTGTTGGTGCAAAACAAATAAAGCTTGATGTATTTGCATCAGATTATGACTTACAGATCAATAAACATGTGGTAATCCATATTTTTGCCTTCCAGCTGCATTATGGGTATGCGTTGTGTTGGCCCCACACAGTGGAAAGATCGAGAAGCAGCAGTGGCAGAGATTGTTGGAGCAGTGGGCAAACACAGATGTTTGCCCCCTTGAGGACCCTGACCACAGACATCAGGATAATAATGACAGGGTTTGTTGAAATTCTTAATGTTGAATATTTTTTTTGTAAGACAAGGATGTTATGGGTTTGAGTGCTTTTGGTCCTTGTGAAAAAAATTTAAATGGATATTATTCTTAGAGTTTCATATTTGTATAGAAAATTCTATTGATAGATATTTTTCAGTATTTTTTCTGTATCTTCTGTAAGTGAAAAATACACCATCATGAGATTTTTTCATAACTATCATTCTCATGTAGGTATTTAATCAGTACTGTGCTGATTCCATCAGTCATGCATATAGGACTACTTCTGATTAGATATTTCTGTATTGCAGAATCGTTCAGCAGCCTACTACCTCAGTTCGGATGAAGAGTCGAGTGATGATGACAGTGAACACAGACGAAGAGATCCTACTAGAGAAGGCAATAACGGTAATAACAGAGAGCACAATCATCGTCAGCACAACAACCACCTCCATTACAACCAGAGAGATATCCGAGACAGAGATAGAAGATCATCACACAGGTAGGTGTTGTTTTATTTTTAACACTTGTTTTAAGGCTCGCTGACTTCATGTGTAATGTGTATGACAGATAATTACTATTTGTAAATACATATCCTTTTTACTTTTCAACCATCCTCATAGTGATAGTTAAGTAGTTATGTAATGTGATTATTCCTCTTGCAGGAGACACAAACGTCGTAGGATATCAGCTCCACCTCGAACTATATTTCATCGGGCAATAGATGCTTGCAATATGTCCTGGGAAGATAATCACCTAGCGACTATTCTTGCCGGTGAAACTCCAGTGTTAAGGACAAACCAACATTCCTCCTCCTATTATAATGAACATGGACAACCTCTATGGCATGGTAAGAAAATACGCATAGATACAAGAGCATGTTGTTGGGTTTGATTTATTCATCTCAAATACTTACACTTTAAGACAAGATAATGTAAACTATTCAGTACTTAGTGGTTTTTGATATTGGTCATTTATGTATTTATTGGTATTGGATGTTTTATTGTATATCATCATTTTTCTCATAACAGAACCAGTCCCAGTTGCTTGTTCCCGGGTGGATGCACTGCGATCTCACGGTTACACCTCAGAAGCACTAAGACTCGCAGTGGCTGTCGTCCGAACCCTGAAGCAAGCGCAGAGAGAAGCGTATCTTTGGTGGGGAAGCAAGAGGGAAGAGATGCTACCAAGGTGTTCAGCGTCCAGAGCGTGTAGATCTTTAGGTCCCGGAGCTCTTGAGGGCTGGGTGGGACATCCTCTGGACCCCATAACCTGCCTTTTCGATACTCTAGCTGAAGCATCACTCTTGCCTGAAGATCTTCCGAGGTTTCAGTACCATAGTGGTGAGTTTCTGCAAAATAAATGCCTTTTTATAGGAAAATGGGGCTATAATTTCTTCATGTTATAACTAAGAAGTGTAAGGGTCTCGAAAATAAAGCCAGTGCTGTTGATAATGAAAAATCACTCTCACCATTGATAGTATGTGTTTGCTAGAAATCAAAGAATTCAGGAGGATAATTTTGTTGAGCATGTTATTTCTCAGAGGTATATGCTTATTCTCCTAACCCTCTGTTTTCAGTTCATTAACTTTTATTCCAAACTTCAAAAGAAATGTATGCAGATCCTTCAACCAGATGAGGATCATTATTTTTTTTTTTAAGATTTTGCAGTTATATTGGGCTCAACTCATGGAATGTATTATATAACAGAAGTTTTCTCAGTTCATAGACTCCAAAGTATTATTTTGGTATCATTCATGATTACACTATGTTGTGAAAGTTTCTCACTGTCCGTTATTTTGTGTTCAGCTTTGTAACAAGCACAGATACTTATTATATTTTCTGATATTCTTGAGACAAAGATTTTTGCCTTTTCACTGGAATTACCAATGAAACTGTATTTTATATAATTTGAAATAGATGCTAGTATATGTTATAACTCAAAATAAATACTAATAGGCATTATTTTTAAAAAGTCAAGGAATGTAAATAACAAGCTACCCCTCTTACAGATTGGCTTGGTGTAGCAAACGAAGACGCAACAAACCTGGCTCCTCTTAGGTATCGTCATGTTCCCATCCCAGGTTCTAGTGATCCCTGGGAATCCTACCTTACCCTGGCCCTTGAGGCAGCACTCATTGGTCTGGGCCAACAACGTGCTATGCCTCCTGGCCTCTATGCCCAAGAGAAGGCATGTAAACAAGAAGAGAAAATGATATTGAAGCTTCAAGAACTCAATCTCGATTCTCCCTTGTTGGCGGTTCTGCGACGGCAGGCCAGACTACTCTTGGAAGGTGGACCTTTCTCCGGCCTTGGAGAAGGCATTCACCCTGAGAGTGTGCCCATGCATACCTTTACAAAGTTCCTATTTTCATCTCTACTGCCACATGATCCAGACCTGGCATATCAGCTGGCTTTAAGAGCGATTAGGTATGTGACTAAGGTTTATTAAAGGACAATATTTCCAGTGTCTCTTAGGTTACATCATTGATTGTATTAAGCACAGTAATCAGTAATTTATAATACAGTTTGCATTTTGCAAAATGTGTTGTCATACATTAATATTATCACAAGTATGCTTAAGATTTCTGATTTCTTGTACATCTAGCCACATAATTTCATAATTCCATAACAGGAACATTGTTGATATTTTCACACTAATTGATCTCTTTACTTTCAGACTACCAATTTTAGAAGATCATGATGATGTCGATGACCCAGTAAATGGTAATGTGTCTTCCTTGGTGCTGTCCAGGTACCCACGGTGGTTCACCTTGGGTCACATTGAGACACAGCAGTGTGCTCTTGCTTGCACCATGATAAATGCAGCCAAGAGTAAGTGTCTCCCCCACAATATAGTTAAAGGTTGAAATTTATGTGTATGTTTTAGATGGTTTTAACATTTGAAGATTAAATTTAAGTTAATTATATGTATCCATGTCTTTATTAGACTTTGAACATTGCATTCTTTAGTTATTTATCTGTATTTATGATTAAATATTCCAGTGTTTCTGTTTCCAGATGATATGATGCGGTTACGATCTGTTTTGGATGCTGCCTTAAGGAACATCCACAGTTCGTCGCATCTCTTCAAGCTTGCCCAAGATGCTTTCAGGCTTGGTCTTCCTGGAGAAGGTCAGAGGAACTCGCTCCTTCTGAACGCTGCTTTAGAACTAGGGCTTCAGGTGAGTTGTTTTTACATCTTAGTTGTCAATATGGGTTTGACAATATTGAATGGAATTACTCACAGGTTAACCTTAGGATTTGAGAAATAAAAAGAGGCAAAATTAGTAAAGCATTTCTCTCACAGGTTATGCGAATGACCTTAACGTCACTCAACTGGAGGAGGCGAGAAATGGTCAGATGGCTTGTGACATGTGCAACGGAAGTGGGAGTGTCAGCTCTCATCTCCATCATGCAGAACTGGTTTACTCTCTTCACTCCAACCGAAGCGACAGGTGCGGTGGCGTCAACTATCATGAGCCACACTACTGTTATGCGCTTGCAGCTGGATCGGAGCAAACAAGATGAGCTTGCTGCTTGTGCAAGATCTTTAGCGTTGCAATGTGCCACAAAGGTAAATTATTCATTCAAATGATTTTCACTTTTTTGTTTGTATGAAATGGATTAATTGTAGAGTAGAACAGTGAATGCTGATTTATTATTACTATTGTGATTATTTTATACTGACTTGTTTTTTTCTTTCAGGATCCACCAAATTGTGCCCTTAATGCCTTGACCTTATGTGAGAGTGATCCAGTATCATTTGAAACAGCTTATCAAGTTGTTGTTGATGCTGCTGCCCATACCATGACCTCCTCGCAACTCTTCACAATTGCCCGGTATATGGAACATCGGGGGTATCCACATCGGGCATATACTCTTGCCATGCTCGCCATGCAGAGCGTTCACCTGGCATATAACCAGGATACTCATCCAGCTATCAATGACATACACTGGGCTGTTGCGTTAGCACATTCCTTGGGACGTGCGGAACTATCTCAGCTTCTACCGGTGCTTATTAAGAATGTCCAGTGTGCCACAGTCCTCTCTGATGTGCTACGACGATGTTCCCTCTCTGCACCAGGCATGGCCTGTCCAGATTCCAAGCGACGACCTATAAAACCCCTGGCATTTGATAAAGCACCTCTTCGGGGTCTATTAGAAGCTACCATCTTGGCCTATATAAACACCACAAATTCCCGCCTCACTCATATTTCCCCAAGACATTATCAAGACTTTATTGACTTTTTGACTAAAGCCCATGAAACATTCATGCTTGCTCATGATGGACACATCCAGTTTGCACAATTAATTGAAAATATGAAAGTAGCATATAAGGGAAAGAAAAAGTTGATGTGTTTAGTGCGAGAACGCTTTGGCTGATGTTTAGTGAATCAGTATCAGCGACACTGCAGAAAATGCTACAGTAAAGCATTAAGTTCTTCCCATTGATCAGAAAAGTCATTAGTGTCATCTTGACATCCATCCTAAAAAACGCAAAGCCAAATCTGTAGCCGTTAAGAAAGTGATGATGAGTGCTGCCAAGAAAGCTAACTACTCGGGGCATTGGCTTATTACCTGCAGTGTATTGGTGATATAAACTGAGTATAATCCTATGTATTAGAAGTATGTATATTTGTGAGTTTGATTCTTAAATTAGGCATGCTCCATGTGCCGCAAGTCCATATTTTCTTATTGTTAACTGTCATGAAGTGGTTTACAGATTCACTTACGTTACATTGCAAATAAGCTAAAGACCCACTCCTAAGTTTCTGTACTACTGTGTAATAGCTCATAATGTCGCATGTACAAGCTCATTAACTGGCAGAAAAAGTCATTGAACTTATTCAAAAGGTATGTGGAATTTCAATAACGTGTGCTAAAAATACTATAATCCTCATTTTATTTTTAATACTGTGTATATTATTTATTCAATTTGCTTCTGCAAGTACTGTGTATTTATACCAAAGATTAGTGAGAAACAAATGGGTGAGCACTTTGTACCAATACCAAAGCTGCAAATAAACCCAGTAGACAGTGTGATACTATGCTAAGTGGAATCCCACCTCTTATGCCCATATCACGCGGAGTTGGCGCCGTCAGGGACTCCAGTACAAACTAAGGCAAAGTTCACAAACTCTCTAAAATGCTCAGGCTCACGTCACGGGACTCATCCTCAACATCTGTTGATGCGACTCAGAAACTTCAGAATAGTCAGTCATAACTGATAACCAAAAGAGAAGAGAATAAATAAAGAGCCTAAGCATTTGTTTATTGTGATCAAAGCCTATATCGTCAGGCTTCTCTCTGTCTCTATCCTGCAATAGAATGCGGGCCGAGGATACAGAAATTGGTTCAGATACCCCTGGAAGAGGTAACTGGTCAAACAAAAAATTCAGATTAAATTGATTTTCAAAAGCATATACATATTAAATTATGTCTTAACAACTGGAATTGGATATCAAGAATATTCTAAGTACACTTGTCTCCAGTGCAAGTGTTAGTGAAAAGCTTGTTTTAGAAAAAAAGGAAGCAACTATTGATGTGTTGGAAATACTAGAAAAACCTTTCCCCGCATGCTAATAATTTAAATTGTGATGTGGTTAAATGTTTTTGGCTCTTGGGTGTGGCTACAGAAAAGCTCTCTGTTCTGTATATATGATGGCCAGCGAGCTTTCAGTGGTGGATCACCTCTGCCTGAGGGTCATAATTACTTATCTCTTCACAAGTTATACTCACCAATGTATAGCAGGAGTGGCTATTGATGGAGACATGTAGTCGGAAATACTGTGTGCTACTGTAGTGCTGCCTCTCTCGTCAAAGTTACTTTCCGACGATAATGCACTTTAGTGATCTACCTCCATATTCTTATGTAGCAAACACAGCCGTGGCCTATGTAGATGGTTGTTTTTGTTTGCTGTCTTGCCATATCTTCAAAAGGTCCAGTGTGTTATGTATGATCTCATGTCCAAGGACAAAAAAAAGTCTCTTTCTAGGCTGTAGATTTCCAAGTTGTACATAGATGTGTGTAGTGTGTAAGGCGCCACAGTGCCCTATGGCATGATTGTTTTTAGGTCTCAGTTAGTGTGTTTGATCTTTAAGTGATGGTCATGGCCGTTTCTGTAGCAGTACATCTTTATCATTCCCCCTCTACGTCTTCATGAAAAAAGTCCGGAGCTTTACTGATATAGGATCTTGTCTGACACAGAAAGGGTTTTGGGGTCATCACTTGAGTAGGCTATGTTTATTTGTTTAGTCAAAAGATTTAAACTGTTTTTTGAGACATTTGATAGGCTAATAGTTTCATTAGTGTTATATTTAATGTGACTAGTGTTCAAGCTTGTTTCCCTTCTTTCATAGGAATTTCATTTTGTTGCTTAGTGTTACTAATGGTATTTAAGTTATTTATGTACAAACTACAATGTGCTGGTCGATACCAATGCCTCCCCAAAACTTCCAAAATGGCTACGTATTGTACATGTACACTGCTAGGCTGTAAGTCTTCTGTGTGATCTAACAGTGTCCCTGTAAATATTAATAATATCATAAATCTAATGCCCAACTCTGCAAAAGCTTCATGAGCCCGAAACTCGATGTTATGTGTATATATATGTGTACTTCCAACTAGCATATGGCAGCCATGGATATTTTTTTCCAGTGGAGCATATAAGTGCTAATTACTGAAGACTTTTGCCGCTGTGTTTATCGAGTTGTATAAAGAATGGGCAAGCAATACATGAAGCAGAAGAAATGTGTGACATATTGTGTATTTAATAACGAGCTGCATTGGTCAAGAAAATTACAAAAAAAGTATATATAATCAAAGCCAAAGGCTCAAGTTACTATGTCATGTCACTGTTTTGCATTTTAATGATATCACACCTACCCAAGGAATATTTGTGAACTCAAAGACAAAAGATAAGAAAAGATGAATGGGTAAAAACCACTCAGTATTTTAGATAGGTTCAACCTCATATATATATATCGTATTTATTTCATCATGCCGCCTCTGCCTAAATCCCTAGGTTCCGACAGAAAATCATAACATAAGCCATAGATCCATATTTGCATATAACCTCACGGTAGCACAAGGAAGAACCATACGAGTGATCATTGTTATATATATATATAGGAGTGATGATGAAAAATGCTGGAGTGATCATTATTTACATGATCATAGTCTGACTCATGACAATCTTAGCTAGAGGCATATCACTCCCGAAGTCCTTGTGTCTGAAGCACTTCAGTGTCCCTTTGAATCATTTGCTTAAAAAATGAAACTGTAAGATAAAAGTGACTCGCATGTGAATACTGTAAAATGCATGTCAATGCTTGAGAACTGTGTAATATATGTAGAAACTTGTAAATATTAGGGTGACTTGTGGAGGTCACTTTTAGCATTAGGTAGGTTATTTTCCTCTTTGTCTTCATCTCCGTCTCTATCTCTGTCTCTGGGCATACATATTATCCTCACACATTTGAAATCCCAGTGGATACCATTTGTTATGGTATGTCAGAGTTGTGAAATTCGTAACGAAATTCTGTTTCATTTTACTACCATCATGATTTTTTCTTTTTATTTATATATTTATTCATTTTTTTGTTTTCTTCATTCAGAGGGAAATAAAAGTATGTGTCTTCTTTTTACCTGTCATGTTAGTATTACAATTGTCTGTTTTTAAAAGGCAGTGGTAAAGAAATTTGTTGTTATCCTCATTTTTTCAGTTGTTGTTATTTATATGCCTTCAAAAGTCTAATTATTTAGTATTTGTCTGAAGAAGATGTGGTGTGGAAAAGTATTTTCAAGTAATTTAGACATGATAATCATTGTGAGTGATTGAAAGTGTGTGTAATTGAAGGAAAATGTGATGCGAAAGTTTGGTTGAATTATTTTCTTTACTGAAAAGAATGTTTGCTAAGTGTTCACTGCTAAACTGTTTTTGATACAAATCATATGTTACACATAATTTCCTTATTTTATGTGTGATTTGCAAAAAAACAAAAACAAACTAGAATTGAAGTGTACAGGATCTTTGCAAAGCCATATGCAAATGTCTACAAGTGGGTGATGTAAATGGTAATAAGAGTTTTTTGTTCTTGTTCTTTATTTAAGTTGTGCAGATTCCTAAACCCGACCATACATTTCACCCCAGTCCTTACCCACCCAACCCGAAAACCTACTACCCATTTTGTCCTGTCATAATTATTGTTTCTGCCATTTTTTACATTTGTATTAAAGACTTTACAAGGAGTTATCTCTTTCATTTCCCCACACACTGTTGTTTTGATGTTTTGTTCTGAAAAAGAAATACAAAATGAAAAACAATTGATGAAGAATTAAGAAAAAAGGTCTTATTTTTTAAATGTATGATGAAAAAAAAATTCGGTTTTGAAACATAACTGATAATACTTGATATTGTCAATGAAATGGTAAGATGAGTAAAACTAGCAACTCTTTTTAATGAACTGAAACTGCATTTTACTGAAAAATAAGTCAACAAAATCAAACAGCTACAATTCAGAAACAGTCAAGAAAAATGAATATAACAGATTTGCATATTAGCAAAGTATGGCTGATGCTGAGAGAGAAAATATGATTCATGTATGTAATACTCAATACAGTCTGGTCAAAATATCTTGGTTGTCATACTTGATAGAAACATCATTATTGAAATTTGCACACATATCCCCTTACAAATGCCAATCTTTATCTGATATTGAATCATATCTATTATATCCAATAATAATGTACAAAAATTAAGATATACCTATTAATTTCCCTGGCAATATGACAAAAGAAATGTAAATTCAAATGGAAAGGACATCTTAAAACATATGTCTCTTATTAAGTGTTTTACTGTGACTAGAAAAAGTACCCTTTTCGTTACTTTCTGCACTGTGAATTACGTACAATACACACTGCAGCGATACCGGATTTCATAACATCTATTGAAATCAACTGCACTTTAGTACGGACGACATGCTTGTATATCTATTACATCTATACATAATCATGACCACGCAACAAAGTAATGAGAGAATTCCTTGTTAAAATATACATTTTATGCATCAAACCAAACGGATATCGGAAATACCTTGATGACTCCCTTTCCACAACATGCAGCTTATGTGACATCTCTACACTTGTGTAGTCTGATCACGGGCTTATACAGCAACGCAAGCATAAGTGATGCTGCTTATGTCTTGCCTTACAAAGAAGTACTACGATGTCTGAGAGACTGGCAGCAGAGAAAGTCTTTTTGACAGATTTATTTTTCAGTTGCAGACTTCTAGACTGAAAATATGAAATATGATCAAGTGCCATTATATAATTATCATACATGCTATACGTTGTGATATTCACTATCTTGAGGTTTCAGAGGCATGTAAATTTGAACTGTTCTGTCCTTTTGGAACAAAGGAAATTCTAAGTCATCGTACTAAACAGTGCAGGTCACCCTCGTCCTTGTCCGAACTTGGATAATTAATGATTACATTGTTATTTGGATGATTTTTTTGTATGAGGTGGAGCGATAAACCCCATTTTTCGACACTGAAGTATGCAATCATCGATTATTTGAAGTATGGACAAGGACTATGGTGACGCAGTCAAAATAATGATGACTTAAACTTTCCTTTGTTTCACAAGTTCATCCTGACAAAAAGACAGTATATGGTCGGAAGCCGTACACATTATTACTATATACTTCATACCGTGAAGAATAGAATACGGTCCCTTAACTACAGCCCTGGGTCTTCATCTGTGAGTACCTATATTATAGAACGAGTTACTGTAAGGTTATCCTTCATTCCTCAATATCGTTTTCATCTAATAAGCACACTCTTGAAAGAAAAAAAAAATGCAAATAAAAAAATGATCATCGAGTACTTATAATCTGTATCACCAAATACTTCCTTTAAGAAAAAGATAAAGCACGTGTTAGAGTTACAGTACCCTTTATCAGCTGACTTCAAGAACAAGGACAGAGGCGCGGCGAGGAACAAAGAATCGATAAGTGATGAAAGGAACGAAAAGTGATGTGGGTCAAGTAACAGATCTGTTGCTTCCGAGTGAGCTGGAGGAGGCTGTCTGCTTATATATTCTGTACACACGCGCGCGCACACTCACTCACACACACACACACACACACACACACACACACACACACACATACATACATAACACACATACATCTATCTATTTATCTACCTATATATGTATATACGCGCGCGCGCGTATATATATATATATATATATATATATATATATATATATATATATATATATATATATATGTATGTATATCTATATCTATCTATCTACCTATCTATCTATCTATCTATCTATCTATCTATCTATCTATCTATCTATCTATCTATCTATCTGTCTATCTGTCTGTCTGTCTGTCTGTCTGTCTGTCTATCTATCTATCTATCTATCTATCTATCTATCTATCTATCTATCTATCTATCTATCTATATATATATATATATATATATATATATATATATATATGTATGTATATATATATATTTAAGTGTGTGTGTGCGAGTGTGTGTGTGTGGGTGTGTGTGTGTGTGTATGTGTGTGTGTGTGTTTGCGTGTGTGTGTGTGTGTGTGTGTGTGTGTGTGTGTGTGTGTGTGTGTGTATCTGTTTGTGTGTGATTGTGTGTGTGTGTGTGTGTGTGTGTGTGTGTGTGTGTGTGTGTGTGTGTGTGTGTGTGTGTGTGTGTGTGTGTGTGTGTGTGTGCGTGCGTGCGTGCGGGTGATTGTGTGCGTCTGTATGCACAGACAAACTGGAAGGCTGTTCCATTGTCCATGAGCTCCACAGAAATCATTCTCTGCTCTATTTTTACAATTTTATTTTTGTTAATTACAAATCCTTCCGTTTGGTTAGGGTAGGTTAGGTTAGGTTAGGTTAGGTTAAGTTAGGTTAGGTTAGGTTAGGTTAGGTTAGGTCAGGTCTGGTTAGGTTAGGATAGGTTAGGTTAAGTTAGGTTAAGTTAGGTTAGGTTAGGTTAGGTCTGGTTAGGTTAGGTTAGGTTAGGTTAGGTTAGGATAGATGAGGTTAGGTTAGGTTAGGTTAGGTTAGATGAGGTTAGGTTAGGTTAGATGAGGTTAGATTAGGTTAGGTTAGGTTAGGTTAGGTTAGGTTAGGTTAGGTTAGGTTAGGTCTGGTTAGGTTAGGTTAGGTTAGGTTAGGTTAGATGAGATTAGGTTAGGTTAGGTTAGGTTAGATGAGATTAGGTTAGGTTAGGTTAGGTTAGATGAGATTAGGTTAGATTAGATATGGTCTAGGTTAGGTTAGGTTAGGTGATATTACGTGAGGTTTGATAAGATTAGGTTAGGTTAGG
>NC_091571.1:35015566-35023066 GCF_042767895.1 Penaeus vannamei
GAAAGACTCATCAGCTGATCGTGGAAAGACTCATCAGCTGATTGTAGAAAGACTCATTCAAACAGCTGATCGTAGAGACTCATCAGCTGATCGTAGAAAGGCTCATTCAAACAGCTGATCGTAGAAAGACTCATCAGCTGATCGTAGAAAGACTTATCAGCTGATCGTAGAAAGGCTCATTCAAACAGCTGATCGTAGAAAGACTCATCAGCTGATCGTAGAAAGACTCATCAGCTGATCGTAGAAAGACTCATCAGCTGATAGTCTACCCAAGTACAGGGGGATTTGACCCTTAAGCCAGCCTGGCGTTTTGGAGGTTCTCGCATTAGTGAAAATTGGCTTTTTCTTGTGTTTCTTGTTCTGAGTTAATTTGCTTTCGGGTTGCTGGGTAGATTCCGAGGAGTGGTTGATGCTTTTTTATTTTTTGTTTTGTTTTTGTTTTTCATTTTCTTTTTTTCTTTTTCCTTCTTTTTTCTTTTCTTTTTAACCTTTTTTCTTTTCTTTTTTTCCTTATTTTTTCTTTCCTTTTTTTCCTTCTTTTATCTTTTCTATTTTTTCCTCCTTTTCCTTTTTTCATTTTTTTCTTTTTTCCTCCTTTCCTTTTTTTCATTTTTTTCTTTTTTCCTCCGTTCCTTTTTTCATATTCTTTTCTTTTCTTTTCTTCTTTTACTGATTCTCCGATGTTTATGGCTATTTAATTTCTTTTGAGAAATGCGGTTGTTTTCCCAGTGTGATTCGTAGCGTGTCTGAAGTCCTAATCAGCTGTTTTCATAAGTGGCGCGGTATTTGAAACGTCTATGCGCCTTTGTTTCATAATTCAAGAGCTACTTTATTATCATGACAGACAGATAGTCGTTATTTCTTTAAATGAAAGCCACAGACAATGAATTTATTGATAGTACCTGAATTGACGTCTGTTAGTTCTCGGAATTATACGTCTGTCCGTGTGTACTTGCTTTCTCTAACGCTGTGTAGAGTGTTCTGATACACTGAAACGGTGGAGAAAGTCGGCGGTGTTCTTGGAACTCTTTGTACCAAAATGAGGACAGTGTTCATAGGGGTCTTTGTCTTAGTTCGGTGGGTTTGATGTCGTTGTAAGTATCGTCTCGTGGTGGTTCTTTCTTTCGGTTTTTGGGGAAGGTGTAGTTCATTCATTATATTTGCTGTGTGTGTGTAGGTGTGTGTGTGTGTGTTTGTGTGTGTGTGTGTGTGTGTAGATGTGTGGGTGTTTGTGTGTGTGTTTGTGTGTGTTTGTGTGTGTGTTTGTGTGTGTGTAGATGTGTGGGTGTTTGTGTGTGTGTGTGTGTGTGTGTGTGTGTGTGTGTGTGTGTGTGTGTTTGTTTGTTTGTTTGTGTGTGTGTTTGTTTGTTTGTTTGTTTGTTTGTGTGTGTGTGTGTGTGTTTGGTGTGTTTGTTTGTGCGTGCGCTTGTGTGTATGTGTGAGAGTAAATGTATGTATATACATATACATGCATACGTATTATGCGCATGTTTCTATGCTTCGTCTTTGTTCTCATATATTTACAAAAAGCCGAGAAACGAAAATTAGGAAGCGCAAAAGCTACATAAAACCACGAAATAAGACTTCAATTTGCCTTCTCCGAAACAGACCACAAAATCCTGCTCTGAATCTCTCGCACATTTTTTTTTTTTTTTAGTTTACTACACACGGTCTTAGAAGTGACACAAGCCGGGCTATTATCGGCAAAGGTGACCGGCCTCTGTGGCACTGAAGGGTTCACGTCGACAGGCACTCGATTAAGATCATTTGGCATTCCGTCTGTTGCTTTGGTTATATTCGGATTAAGATCATTAGAAATAATGTTAATTTTTGTCTTATTTTGTGGTGTGTGGAAAGATATTTAAAATAAAGTTCATATTGTATTTTTGTGAAGTTTTTTTTTTCTTAACGACGAATGTAAGAATTTACCTTCGTTTTGTGATGTTTTTAATCGAAGGATGTAATATGGTTTTAAAAACTTCTTTCTGTCTTTTTGTGAAGATTTAAAAGGACGAATTTTCATTTCTTGAAAAAATAGTTGAAAAAAAAATCTTTTCATGTTTTAATTAATATCACAAAGATTGCTGAAAGAATACATTAGAGAGGAGGGAGGAAGTGTGGAAGACAGGGAGGGTGGAGGGATGGGTGAGGGAGGAGGGTGAGGGAGGAGGGTGGAGGGAGGAGGGTGGGGGAGGGGAGAGGAGAAGGGGGAGGGATGGGGAAGGGAATAAGTGTGGCGGATAAGGAAGGGGGGGGGGATGGGGGAGGGGGAGGGATGAGGAAAGGAATAAGTGTGGTAGATAACGAAGGGGGAGGGTGGGGGATGGAGGAGGGGGAGGGAAGGGAAGAAGTGTGGCAGAGAGGGACAGTAGGAGAGGGGAGAGAGGAAGGGAGGAGTGGGAGGGGGAGAGGTGGGGGAAGGGAAGAAGTGTGGCAGACAAGGAAGGGGGGAATGCTTGGGGAGGGGAGGGAGGAGGAGGAGGGGGGGGAGGGGGAGGGGAAGGGGAAGGGAAGAAGTGTGGCAGACAAGGAAGGGGGGGATGCTTGGGGAGGGGAGGGAAGAAGTTGAGTAGACAGAGAGGGGGAAGGTTGGAGGGAGGGAGAGAGGAGAAGGGGGGGGAGAGGGGGTCTTGGCTGGGAGACAAGATGGAAAGCAGGAAGGAATTGGCTCGGTCGCGGCAATAAAAGAGATTGATTTTCTTCTTTTTGGGGGGACAGTTTGTTGCTTGTTTTCAAGCGCCTTTGAACAAGCAAGGCGGGACGGATAGAGATGGAGATGAGTTGGCTCCGTGTGTGTCTTTTTTTTTGTTTTCCTTTTCTTCTTCACTATCGTTTTTTGTTTGTTTGTTTGTCTTGTGTAATCCCTTCTTCTTGTCGTTATTGTTTGACTACTTGCCAGCTTGTACCCTTCCTCTTGCTTTCACTTTCTGCCCCCTTCTCTCCACTTCCCCCCTCTCCTCTTCTCCCCCTCTCCCCCTCCTCTCCTCTCCCCCCTACTCTCCTCACCCCTTTTCTCCTCTCCTCTTCCCCCTTCTCTCTCCTCTCCTCCCCCCTTCTCTCCTCTCCTCCCCTACTCTCCTCACCCCTTTTCTCCTCTCCTCTCCCCCCCTACTCTCCTCTCCTCCCCCCTTCTCTCCTCTCCCCCCTACTCTCCTCACCTCTCCCCCTCTCATCTTCCCCCTTCTCTCTCCTCTCCCCCTCTTATCTTCCCCCTTCTCTCTCCTCTCCCCCTCTCCCCCTCTCCCCCTTACTCTCCTTTCCCCCCGCCCTCCTCTCCCCCTCTCTAATCTCCCCCTCTCTAATCTCCCCCTCTTCCCCCGTCTCTCTCCTCTCCCCCCTCTCTAATCTCCCCCTCTTCCCCTTCTCTCTCCTCTCCTCTCCTCTCTCCTCTCTCCTCTCCCCCCCTCCTTTACATATCACACGCTCTGTCGGCGTTAAACTTGGCAGCCAGAGACTCTTTCTCTCAGAGACTATATTTTGACCCATTTTGTTGATTTTTGTGTAAATCTGTTCGAAAAATAACATAAAGACGTATATGTAAACAAAGACGAAACAGAAATAAACAAAGATATAGAAAATAAACAAAAATATGTAAACAAAGACGAAACATAAATAAACAAGAATATAAGCAAAGAAAAAATGAACAAGAATGTCAACAAAAGATATGTAAACAAAGACAAAGAAGAACAAAATGAAACAAGACAGAACACAACCAGAAGTAAAATAAATCGCAAACAAAACAAATAAAACCAAGGAAGCAAATCATAACAAAAGGAATAAAAAAAAAGGAGAGAAAAAAATGTTAGTCGTTTGGGGAAATTTCGAAATTGTCGTTTGCCTTTGTTAAGTGTCCGATGTTAGGCCACTTCTTATATATATATATATATATATATATATATATATATATATATATATATATATATATATATATATATACATATATATTTTTTTCCTTATTTCATTTTGTTTTACTTTTTACTTTTTTTCTTATTTTTTTTCTTTCTTATTATTATTATTATTTTTTTTTTACCTTTTTCTTTTTTGTTTCTTTTTTCCTTTCTCTCTCTCACACGTTCTTTATTCCCGCTGTATCTGTTTGATTCTTTCGAATTATTACGTCATCATTCTCAATAATCTTATTTTTTATGTTCTTTCGGATTTTATTTCCTTTGATTAACGTTGTCTGTCTGTTTTATGTACAATTTATGCCTATGAGTTCGCGTGTGTGGGAGCTTTAATCCTAAATTATTAAGGTTCTTGCATTTTTTAAAGCACTGTCTTCTCTCCTTCCGTGTGTGTGTGTGTGTGTGTGTGTGTGTGTTTGTGTGTGTGTGTGTGTGTGTGTGTGTGTGTGTGTGTGTGTGTGTGTGTGTGTGTGTGTGTGTGTGTGTGTGTGTGTGTGTGTGTGTGTGTGTGTGCCCCCCCCCCCTCTCTCTCTCTCTCTCTCTCTCTCTCTCTCTCTCTCTCTCTCTCTCTCTCTCTCTCTCTCTCTCTCTCTCTCTCTCTCTCTCTCTCTTTCTGTA
Organism: Penaeus vannamei; assembly: GCF_042767895.1. Classification (NCBI taxonomy): domain Eukaryota; kingdom Metazoa; phylum Arthropoda; class Malacostraca; order Decapoda; family Penaeidae; genus Penaeus; species Penaeus vannamei. The sequence goes on from NC_091571.1 coordinate 35,020,090, forward strand.
CGTACACTTGCGCACGCGCGTGTGTGTGTGTGAGAGAGGAGCGTTACCATGGCAACACAATATCTCAATAACATAATGGACAAAATAGTGAAAGAACTCGATAGAACCAGATTCTGTCGATTTTATTCCATCTTCGTTGAACTGAGAGTAAGAGAGAGAGAGAGAGAGAGAGAGAGAGAGAGAGAGAGAGAGAGAGAGAGAGAGAGAGAGAGAGAGAGAGAGAGAGAGAGAGAGAGAGAGTGAAAAAGAAAGAGAGAGAGGGTGAGAGAGAGAGAGAGCGAAATAGAGAGAGAGAGAAAAGAAGAGACAGAGAGAGAGAGAGAGAGAGAGAGAGAGAGAGAGAGAAAGAGAGAGAAAGAAAGAGAGAAAGAAGAGAGAGAGAGAGAGAGAGAGAGAGAGAGAGAGAGAGAGAGAGAGAGAGAGAGAGAGAGAGAGAGAGAGAGAGAGAGAGAGAGAGAGAGGCAGAGAGAGAGAGAGAGAGAGAGAGAGAGAGAGAGAGAGAGAGAGAGAGAGAGAGAGAGAGAGAGAGAGAGAGAGAGAGAGAGAGAGAAAAGAGACAAAAGAGAGAGAGAGAGAGAGAGAGAGAGAGAGAGAGAGAGAGAGAGAGAGAGAGAGAGAGAGAGAGAGAGAGAGAGAGAGAGAGAGAGAGAGAGAAGAGGAGAGAACGAAAGAGAGAGAAAGAAAAGAGAGAGAGAGAGAGAGAGAGAGAGCGAGAGCGAGAGCGAGAGCGAGAGAGCGAGAGAGCGAGAGAGAGAGAGAGAGAGAGAGAGAGAGAGAGAGAGAGAGAGAGAGAAATGAGGGAAAGTTGATAAGAAACTTAAAGATTACAATAATTTAAGGCAACAGAATAGCAATTCTCATCATATTTATAAGTAAGACGAACATTAGTGAAGATAAGAAAAATGATAACAATAATGATGATGATGATATTCACAATAATAATGGTGGCGTTTTGACTGGCATTAATGTAGTGATCATGAAGAGTCGTTAATGACAAAGGTAGTAGTGATATTAATAAATCTGAATATAATGTTGAGGTTTGTATTTACAATGATAATATGAGTAATGGTGATGGTTAAAACATAGTAATGGTATGGATTATGATAATGACCATGATAGCAATAACGATAATTTATAGTAACAGTAATAATAATGGTAATAATTTTATCGATGATGATGATGATGATGATGATGATGACAATATTGGTTATAATGATGATGACTATGATGATGATCGACTTGTAATGGTAATAATGGTAGTAGTAATGACTACCATGATAGTGATATACCTATGATCACAACATTTGTTATGATACTAACATTGAGAACCGCAGTGATAATGTTATGGTAATGATAGTGTTAACGATGATAACAGTATTGATTGTCATAATGAAAATGATAATGATGATAATGAGCTGATCATGATAATGGTAATGATAATGATGATGGTGATGAGTAAGAACGATGATATCAATGATAGTGACAATAAAAATAAAAGTGATAATGATGATGATATTAAAAGTGATAATACTAATAAAAGTCATAATAATGATAAAAGCGAAAATGATGATATATTAGTAGTGATAATGATAATAATGATGATGATAATATATTAGTAATGATAATGATAATAATGATGATAATGATAATATATTAGTAATGATAATGATAATGATAATATGTTAGTAATGATAATGATAATAATGATAATGATAATATATTAGTAATGATAATGATAATAATGATAATGATAATATATTAGTAATGATAATGATAATAATGATAATGATAATATATTAGTAATGATAATGATGATAATGATAATAATAATAATAATGATAATATAGTAATAATGACACTGCTACTACTACTATACTACTGTTACTACTACTACTGCTCTACTGCTATTACTACTACTACTGCTATACTACTACTACTACTATGCTACTATTACTACTACTATACTACTACTACTATCATACTGCTATTACTACTACTACTACAACTAATAATTATTATTATGATAATAATGGTGGTAATGATGCTACAATGAATAATAAAGATAACTAATAATACTAATGTTAATACTAAGCCAGGAATACCACGGTACGACTTAGCAACTAGTGTCATGACTGAGGCACTAATCCCCCGTGTCATACCCTGGCTCATGTTCTGGGTGCAAGTGCCACAGAGCCCCTTGCAACACGTGCAGCAGATGAGGAGCAGTGACAAGGTGACTTTGCAAGAAACGGTCGGTACGTTTATGTTGCCGAGTGCGAATGGTGGATGTGAACTTTGATGTTTTTTTTTATGTTGTGTGTGAAGTTATATTTTTTTCTTAATCGGTTGGACGTGTTCGTTTGTTGTTTATTTTGCTTTAGGTCTTTATTTTCTCGTTTGGTTTATTTATTTTGTTTTCATCTACCGTTAATGGGTTTGGCGGTATTTTAATAGTTTGCGACTGAGGACCGTATCTCGGAGTTTCTTGTGCTGCACAAGCCGATGTTATCTTGCAGTATCGATCGCTGTTGGAGAAAAAAATATATATATATACAGATGTAAAACTATGATTTGACGTACTGAAGCACATTTTATGTATTAATTCATTACTGTACATTAGATATTTCCTCTTTCCACTATGATATGACGTCCATATGTATCTGACATCCACGACATAACACAATAATATTCATACAAACCATTAACGCTTTCATAACGAAGGAAAACGCGTTGTGTTCAGTAGGAAAATATATATTTTGAAATCCTATCAAAATCCCTATTCTTGACCTCCCGAGAAGTAAGGTCGGCAGATGACCCCAAATAGGGCCGCATTGCGCACAAGGTCACCCACATCGTGCAATCAGTAAGTGTTCTTGGCCACAATTAAGTCATCATCAGCTTGCGTGTGCATAGAGACTGGAGCAGCTGCAGGTAGGCCAGTTGTGGCGGCGTATCGATCTTTATCAACACGTGTGAT
>NC_091571.1:35028066-35035566 GCF_042767895.1 Penaeus vannamei
GCTGCGATCGCCACACGCTAGTATTTCTGCTTTTACTGCTATAATTGCTAATGCTGAAAATGCTGATACGACACAGTTGCCAATGCTGTCAGAATTAATGCTACAACATTTTTATTTACTTCATCTTCAGTTTCAACTTATCCTACGACTACTGCTTTTACTACTAGTGCTGCTGTTGCCTCATCATCATCATCGTCATCAACATCAGCGTCGGCATCAACATCAGTATTAACATCAAGATCAACATCAACACAAACAACAACACCAACACTAACATCAACACGAACACCAACATCAACACCAACACCATCAACATCAACACCAACATCATCATCATCAACAACAACAACAACTACATTTGCAATAACAATAAACAATAACTGTTGCAGCTGCTTCTGCTACTAATACTACTTCAGCAACTACTGCTACCGCTACAACTGCTGCTGCTGCTATTACTACTACTGCTACTACTATTCTGCTACTACTACTACTACTACTACTACTGCTATTACTGCTACTACTACTACTCTGCTGCTACTTCTACTATTACTACTACTAGTACTCTGCTACTACTACTACTACAACTACTCTGCTACTACTACTACTACTACTACTCTGCTACTACTACTACTACTACTACTACTACTACTACTACCACCACCACCACCACCACTACTACTACTACTACTACTACTACTACTACTACCACCACCACCACCACCACTACTACTACTACTACTACTACTACTACTACTACTACCACCACCACCACCACCACTACTACTACTACTACTACTACTCTGCTACTACTGCTACTACTACTACTACTACTATTCTGCTGCTGCTACTACTACAATTACTACTATTACTTCCACTACTACTACTACTACTACTCTGCTAGTACTATACTACTACAACCACTATTGCTACTATTCATGATAATAAACGAATTAAAAAGAATGATGCTTCTCTTTTCGAGGTTGAAACTAACAATTTCGTCATTACAAACACACGCACTCTTAATCCACGACTGGTGTTTGTCCAACTCTGACAGAAAAGGTGCCAGTGACAGTTTCAGTCGTTGAATTAAAAGCTTATCGTTTTATTGTAGGCTTTAAAAGATTTCGTTTTATAAACAAGAGGAACTTTTGTTTAAAGGTACGAAAATGAAAAGGAAAGAGTCGAATGGAAAATGTGAGAAAGAAAAGGTGGGAGAGAGAGAGAGAGAGAGAGAGAGAGAGAGAGAGAGAGAGAGAGAGAGAGAGAGAGAGAGAGAGAAAGAAAGAGAGAGAGAGAGAGAGAGAGAGAGAAAGAAAGAAAGAAAAAGAGAAAGAGTGGAGAGAGAGAGAGAAAAAAAAAAGAAAGAAAGAAAGAAAAAAGAGAGAGAAAGAAACAGAAAGAGAGAGAGAGAGAGAGACAAACAAACAAACAAACAGTCTTATCCCTAATCAATACCACCGCGAAGAATCAAGCAAGGAGTTCAAAACAAACTAAAAAAACGATTCCTTTTTACGAAGATCTGAACGAAGTACACCCAGATCCTCCCTTCGATCACATACCAGGAACGAAGTCACACAACAACAAAACATGATCTTACCCGCACGCGATATTTTGCGGGATAAAATGAAAATTATGGGGCAGCGAAATTTTGAAATATAATAAAAAATGTGATTTTTCGGGGGGGGGGGGGGGGGGGAGGTTTTCGGGGAGCGTAATTTTGAAATATAATGAAATAGGTGATTTTTTTTGGGGGGGGAGGAGATAAAATGAGCGAGATTTTGAAATATAATGAAAAATGTGTGCATTTGTGGGGGGAGAGGAGATAAGATGAAAATTATGGGGAAGCGATATTTTGAAATAGAATGGAAAATGTGTTTATTTGTGTGTGTGTGTGTGTGGGGGGGGGATTGGGAGATAGAATGAAAATTATGGTGAAGCGATATTTTGAAATAGAATGACAAAATTTGTTTATTTGTGGGGGGAGGTGGATTGGCAGATAAAATGAAAATTATTTCAGGGCAAACGGCGTTTAAAATCAAGATTATATGTGGGGCAATCGGAATATAGAATGAACATTTAATATTTGTGTATTTTTTTTTTGGGGGGGGGGAGGGGAGGGTGGAGATAAAATTAACATCTGTGAAGGAAGCGTAAGATGGAATTAAAAAAATGTGAGAGATAATGGAAGGTAAATAAATAAAACAAAGTGAGGAAAAAAATACGTGATAAAATGAAAATCCGCGAGGGAACTGCCACACGAAATGAAAATATATCGAAGAACTACGAAATAAAACGAAAACGTCTTTGGAGAAAATCGAATATTTATTTTCCCTTTCCAAATATTTATCGTTTTCCTTCGCCTGTCACTTCTGCAGATGAGTGACAACCCCATCAACTGGCACTGACAAGTGTGCCATCTGCTGCTGATCGGATTCGTCTTTTGCAATTGTGTTTAATTTTGCATTTAGTAATATTACGGTTGATGCTAAGTATTTTATTGATCATAATTAACTGACGAATGCTGCTGTAATTACGATGATAACTATGTTGATTATGCAGTAGGGAGCACTAGAAATTATTATGATAATTATGATGAATTATGGTAATTATGATGAATATGATTTTGATAATGATAGAGAGTAGCCAATTGAATTATGAATATGATACTAATAATGACGTTACTACTGCTGTTGTTATTGTTATTGCTTTTAACAAAAACGATAATGATAGTGTTAGTGATAGTAAAAAAAAATAATGATCATAATAACGATAATGATAACAATGATAGTAATAATGATAATGTTAATAATAATAGTAATAACAATGATGATTATGATAATATCAGGAACAACAATAATTACAGTAATGATAATGATCGTGATGTTAACAGTATAATGATATAGACGTATTTGCATATGATTTCAGATATTTTCATCTAATGTTATACAGTAGAGTGTCATTTGCTTTCGTTTTCTTTTCCGCCGGTGACAGTGTTAAGCTTTTAAGAGAAAAAAAAGTAAAAAAAAAAAATCATGGTTTTTAATTTTCATTTACCACCGTCGTAAAAACACAGACGTGGGGAAGCTTTTATGCGTCTGGTAAACAATCTGAACATGTGGTCATAGAATAATGTACTTCTTAGGTGGTTTGAATGGCTTATATGACAACAAAGACTCTCTATAGTCTTTGGTATGGTATGGTACTATGATGAACCGTATTCATGTTGACAGATGTGGAAAGGTATGAATGAGAACGAGTATCTTCACAATACAAGAGATGTATTTAAACGGTTTCGATTATATCTTCGTCAGAAATTCATGTAAGATATAATCGAAACCGGTTAAATACATCTCTTGTATTGTGAAGATATTCGTTCTCATTCATACCCTTCCACTTGGAACTGAGTTGTAATCGCTTATATTCCTCTGTGCAAAATTTATACTTATTTTCTGCCATATTACTTTTTACGCTGACCTGCTTTTATTGTACGTATCCAAACCTGAATCTCGCGTCATTAAGAATAAGAAAAAAAAAACTCGTTTCTTCTACGAATTTACATTAAAAACCGATGCCAATAATTAATTCTATTCCAGAGTTTTTTTGGGGGAAATAACACCAGTCTAGTGTAGCCTTGTTGGAGATTCAGCCAAGAGGTATAACAAAGATCTGTATCCGGACTTTTGCCTAGTTTCTTACTGACCTTGTTTACCGATCGGCGAGGAGTAGAGGCCGGTCGGGAAGTTAAGTTAAGTAATTTTATTTACCACCCTGGCTAATTGCTCAGGCGTGGGCAGTCGTGATTACCGAGTGTTACATATATTTACATGCATTCGACAGAGTACAGTACTTTGTGATGACAGTAATTGTACATGGTAATATGGGGATATGTCATACAGCATGCAAACGTATGTTACCTTAGTTGATCTACCTTTGACGGTCAGGAATATGCGAAATATGGTGGGTAAGGACCGTAGAGTTGTGTCCGCTCAGAAGGGTCGCTCTGGGTCTAGATAGAATAAATTGGTAGGTAATTTTATGGGATTTTTAAAAATGGGTTTGAATAGCATGAATTTGTAGATGCTTGTAGGGGAAGATTTTTTTTTAATGGGTTTAAATAGCATAGATTTGTAGATAATTTTAGGAGACAAGTTTCTAAATAGGTTTAAATAGTATACGTTTGTATATACTTGTATGGCAGAAGTTTGTTAATATGTTTGAATAGCATATATTTATAGATAATTTCAAGGGAGAATTTTCTTAATGAGATTAGATAGTATAAATGGGTCTAAATGGGATGAATTTGTAGATACATATAGGAGAGAAGTTTCTTAATGGGTTTAAATAACAAAAGAAAAAGTATGGGAGAAATTAATTAATGGTTTTAAGATGATAGGAATGCTAAGGTTAATGATAATGATAATAAGTGATAGTAATAGTAATAGAAATGATGATGATAAAAAATATAACAATAATGATAATAATATCAGCAATGTTAAGGATAAATAGTAATAAATGGTAATGGTAACGACAAGAACTAATTATTATGGTGATAAGAATGACGATATTACTATTACCACCATTACTACTACTACTTCAACTAATGATATTATAATGATGATGATAATGCTACTACTACTGCAATTACTACCTCTGCTGCTACTGCTACCACCACTACTACTACTGTGGCTTCTACTATAACTACTACTGCTACTATATTACACTACTGCTACTATTATTACTTTTATTATGACTATTATTACTACTATTATTATTTATTATTTATTGTATTATTTATTATATTATTTCTACTATTATTACTTTTATTATTACTATTGTTACTACTATTGATAATAAAGATGGTGATAATCATAACAATAACAATAATAATGACACTAACAACAAGATCAACATCACCTATGACAATAATGATGTTAGTTATTAAAATGATATTAATGATGATATTAATAACAACTAGAAACACTCAGCGCATACCTCCGCCAAGGCAAAAGGGGTACAGATGCAGTAAAGATATTCATACTTGAAGAATTACATTAAAATCACCTCTATATCATGTACACAAGTGACGTCCGCTATTCCCAATCTTACATTGCTAACGAATCCTTTAAAAGATTCATGGATCCAGATCATTATCGGATCACTTTCGGTAAAAAAAAAAAAAAAAAAAAAAAAAAAATTATATATATATATATATATATATATATATATATATATATATATATATATATATATATATATATATATATATATATATATATATAACTTTTTGAGTTATTCTGCTAACAAACAGACTAACCAATTAACCAACGCTACCAAAAACATAACCGTAGCTCAGGTAATGATAGTAATAAAACTTATTTTACGCCTTGCCTTCTGGAACCCTTTTAGTGAGCGCAGACCTGCTTAACAATGCAAGAAAAATTGTTGCAATGAAAAAGAAATAACAATAGTAATTGTAATATTCATGATTATGGTGCTGGCGGCAATGGCGATGGTGGCTGTAATATTAATGCTTATAAAGATGATAGCAGCAATAGATATGAAGTAGATAGACATGAGGGTAATAGACCGATTAACAATGAGATAGATAGATAAATATGTTTGCGAGATAGATGAGCAGGTAGATAAACATGAATAAATAGACAGGTATATAATCATAAATAGCTTAATATATACATGTCTAGCACATTTATTTTTCTTGTCATTATTATTTACTTAATACACACACACACATATAGATAGATAGATAGATAGAAAGGCAAATAGACATAGAAGTAGCTAGATGAATATATATATATAAAGGCAGATAAAGAGACATATTAATACACATACATATGAGTAGACAGATCAATAGATAGATACTAATAGACAGACACGGATAGATAGCTACAAATAGATAGACAGATAGAAAGCTATGGATAGATAGACATAGATAAATATGAATAGACAGAAAGACAGATTAATAGACAGACACAGATAGGCAATAGGCAGATATAAAGACAGATAGATATGAATAGACAAATAGATATGAATAAACAGACACAGATAGATAGCTATGAACAGACAGACACAGATAAGATAGCTATGAACAGACAGACACAGATAGATAAATAAATAGAATAACAGACAGGCAGACGGACATAAAACAAAACAAAAACAAACGAACTGATATCATAAGTGATTGATTGATTGACAGATCGAATCGAATCTATAAGCAGTGACTGACTGTCTCGTGTCTGAGTCACTGTTCGGATCTGTTAAGTCATTGATCCGTCTGGTTGGACACACACGCTGTCTGTCTGTCTGTCTTTCTGTTCGTCGGTTTGTTCATTTAGTGTTGTTGTTTGTTTTTGTTTTGTTTGTTCTTTTGTTTTTATTTTGTCTTTTATTTTGTATATATTTTTCTTTATTCTTTAGTTTATTTTCATTTTTTATCATTTTTTTGGTTCATTTATTTTTATTCATTCATTAAATTATATTTATGTTTGTCTGTTATCGTGTATTCATTTATTTATATATATATATATATATATATATATATATATATATATATATATATATATATATATATATTTTATATATTTTTATTTTGTATTTTTTTTGTTTCCAGTTATTTTATTTATTCTCTGTTTGTTTTATTTTTTTTTATGTATGCATTTATTTATTGGTTTTACTGTATTTATTTTCATTTTTTCGGTTATTATTATGTTTATCTATTTTTCTTTGGCGTGGGAGGAAAGAAAAAGAGAAAGGAAGTGGGAGATGAGAAGGAATGAAAAAGGGAGGAAGTGCGAGAGAGAAAGAAAAAGAGAAAGGAAGTGGGAGATACGAAGGAATGAAAAAAAGGGAAGTGCGAGAGAGATAAAAGAAGGGGAAGGTAAAGAGATAAAAATGAAGAATTAAGAGATAGAGAAGATAGAGAAAATAAAGAAGGAAGGACGAAGGATACGAAAGAAGGAAAGGGGGGAAATGAAAAGATGGAGAAATGAAGGGAAAGGAGAGAGAACTAAACAGAAGGGGCAGGAGAGAAAGGAAGAAAGAGGAAGAGGAAGAGATAAGAGGAAGGAGAGAATGTACAGGAAATGGGGGTGAAGATAAAGAGACAGCTGGGCAAAAGATAAATAAATAAACTTTATCAGGAGAGAGAGAGAGGGAGAGAGAGAGAGAGAGAGGGAGGGAGAGAGGGAGGGAGGGAGAGGAGAGAGGGAGAGGGAGAGGGAGAGGGAGAGGGAGAGGAAGAGAGAGAAAGAGAGAGAAAGAGAAAGAGAAAGAGAAAGAGAAAGAAAAAGAAAGAGAAAGAAAGAGAGAGGAAGAAAGAAAGAAAGAGAGAGAGAGAGAGAAGAAACAGTAGAAGAAGAAGAAGGAGTAGATAAAAGAAAAAGACAAAGGAAAACAAAAAGAGAAAGAGACAAAAATACAGATTAAAAAAAAAATTATTAAACCAAAGAAACTAACAGGTCTTCAATACATCCACCCATCCCT
>NC_091571.1:35048066-35050566 GCF_042767895.1 Penaeus vannamei
ACTTTGACTTATTAATTAGTGTTTATTATGATTATCTTGACGTTTGTGGAACTGAATAAATATATATTTTTTAGGGTCTAGATTAACTTTTTTACCATGAGATCTTGATGTTGTTTATTCAATACCTCAAAATTGTATTTGTTTGTTTGTTTACTCATCTATTCATTTATTTTGTTTATTTTACTTTATTTATTTATTTCTTTATTTATCAATCTATTTCTTTCTTTATCTATCTATCTGTCTATTGATTTCTTCATCTCTTTATCTATCTATCTGTCTATTGATTTCTTCATCTCTTTATCTATCTATCTCTTTCTTTATCTATTTATCTATCAGTTCATATATCTATTTTCTACATTCTTTATCTATTTATCTATCTATTCATATATCTTATTTCCTACATCTTTGCAGATGGAAAGGCAGTATCTACAAGCTAGTCTGGCCCGAGCTGCTATTCTACACATCTCTCTATTACACCTGTAGTGCCACCTATAGATTCGTTCTTGATGAGAGCCAGAGGAGGTAAGTGCCAACAGGTGTTCTGAGGGGTCGGAGTCAGTGCCTTATTCTGTGTGTTTTGTGGTGTTGAATTCCTTTGTTTATGGTGTTTATTCGTGTGTTTTATTGCTTGTTTGTGGGTTTGGTCGTTTGTATTTTTTTTGGGGGGGGGGGGTGAGTGGATGTTTGTGGGTGTTTTATTATGTGGATTAATTGGTTTTTAATTCGTTCGTGTCGAGGTGTGAGTGGGTGTTTGTGGGTATTTTATTGTATGTGGATTAATTGGTTTTTAATTCATTTGTATCAAGGTGTGAGTGGAAGATGTGGGTATTTTATCATATATGGATTCATTCATTTATATAATTCTTTCATATCAAGGTATGTGTAAATGGGTATTTTTATTGTGCTTGGGTGGATGGAGGGGTAGGTGGGTGGGTGGGTGGAGGGAAGGTTGGAGGATAGGTGGGTAGGTGGAGGGAAGGTTGGAGGTGGTAGGTGAATGAGTGGGTGGATGGGTGGAGGGATGGTTTGAGGATAGGTGGATGGAGGGCTTGGATGGGTGGATGGATGGATGGAGGTCAGTTAGTGGATGGGTATCTATCTATCTGGTAGATGGGTGGAGGGGTAATTTGAAGGGGTGGATGGGTGGATAGAGTGGTGGTTGGATAGATATTTTTTGAGTGTATTAACTGCGTTTAGTAATATTTTATAGCAGAGATAGAAAAAAATATAATTTTTTGAAAACCTACAATAGTTTCGTAACACAAACCTTTTTTGCGAAATGTTCTCGAATTAAACTTGAATCGCATTCGAAAATCTATGCATTCTATATTGTGCTTAGATTTTTAATTTGTTAAAGGCTTAGATTTTTCAATTTCATTATTATTTTACTCAACTAAAGAATTTATTTATTGTCTAAATTATTTAGACAATAAATAGGTAACAGGCTGTCTTTTTCCATTGTCATAACGGACAATATATATATATATATATATATATATATATATATATATATATATGTATGTATGTATGTATGTATGTATGTATGTATGTATGTATGTATGTATGTGTGTGTGTGTGTGTGTGTGTGTGTGTGTGTGTGTGTGTGTGTGTGTGTTTGTGTGTATAAACATTAATTATTTGAACTTCTGTGCCCTTTAACTGTGAAATTAACTGTTTAGCGAAAACAAACTCTTGGCAAAGCAAAAACTATAATTGCCCACAAAGTTGGGTTGGCTGTTCCTGTATTCCATTTCATATTTGGGCGTCCGTGTATTTTCCTTTTAATATTTGCTGTGTTTCTAGTGTTGGCTGTTTTCGTTCTTTTAGATTTTGGTGTTCGTTCTTGCAGATTTCGGTGTTCGTTCTTTTAGACTTTGGTGATTGTTCTTTTAATCTATGTTATTCCGGTTTTTAAATTATAGGTGTTCGTTTGTTCACTCTTTGTACTTCGGTTTTCTAGTCTTTGGCGTTTGTTCCTTATCTTTATCATTTTAATGTTCGTTTTTTAATCTTCATTCTTTTAAACTCAAGTGTTCGTTCTTTTAACCTTTAGACCGTTATTTTAATCTTTTGCTCTTTTGATTCATTTTATTACTATTATTACTTTTATTACTGTCAGCATTTCTTTTAATAAATATTTTGTAGTAATTGATATTTATCGTTTCAGTAAATAAGTATTCGAAGATAGGTAAACGTAAGAATGTGAATATAGAAATAATTTTTTTTTGAGGGACCATTTATATAAAGAAAGGTAAACAAACCCAGAGGTCAATGGACGAGGGAGAACGAATTTCAAAATGAAACGAAATAATTAGAAAAAAAGTAAATAACTGATAAGAAAATTTACATAACAGGGCTGATTAAACGGACAAAAAAAAAAAAATAATACAAATAAGTTGAATAATCTAGATAATCTAGCAACCTTTCAGGATATCCCGAGGCGAGCTTACGCAACAAACTATTGAATATTTAATACGATTTAAAAAAAAATCTCGTTTAT
>NC_091571.1:35055566-35068066 GCF_042767895.1 Penaeus vannamei
GATGAAAAAGGAGGGAAAATAAAAGAAAGGGAAAAATAGAAGGAATCGCCAGGCATGAATAAGAAGAATTGAAATAAAAGGAGAAGAAAGAGAGCATAAACAGAAAAAAATAAGATTAGAAGAGAACAGAAAGAGAAAATGAGAAGAGACGCGGAATATTAGACTGTGTGGCGGATAACGATCGTTGGAAACTCTTTCAGAATAATGATGATCCGACAGTTTTGAAGTCGAGAACCTCGGCCATTTTGTGTTTTGATGGTCTTGTTTTGAGCAATCTCTCTGTCTCTCTCTCTCTTTCTTTGTCTGTCTCTCTCTCTCTTTCTCTGTCTGTCTGTCTCTCTCTCTCTCTTTCTCTATCCCTCGCCTCTCTCTCTCTCTCTTTCTCTGTCTGTCTGTCTCTCTTCCTTTGTCTGTATCCCCTTCTCTCTTTTTCTGTCTCTTTCTCTCATTCCCATTCTCTCACTCTCTCTCCCTCTCTCTCATATTCATCTCTCCCTCTCTCTCATATTCATTCTCTCTGTCTCCCTCCCTCCCTCCCTCCCTCCCTCCCTCCCTCTCTCTCTCTCTCTCTCTCTCTCTCTCTCTCTCTCTCTCTCTCTTTCTCTCTCTCTTACATACAGTGAACGCAAGTAAAATATTAAAAATCCCACGAAAATATTTACAGGATGAACTACGTTGAAATGTAGACAAAAAAATAACAAAAAAATAAAAATAAAATAAAATAAAGAAAAAAAAATCAAGTTAGTCGACGTCAAAAAGTGAGCTTTACAAAAAAAAGTGTTTCTTTAAAGTTTATAACGACCTGAATACGCTCTAGACAGCATGACTTGAAACCTCTGACGAAAGTGCCCGAAAAAAAGTGGAAGAAAATGAGAAGGAAAATGAAAAGGAGAAGGAGAAGGAGGAGGAAGAAAGCAAAGTAAAGGACTCAAAAACTCAATGACATACTTGACTTGCGTTTCTGTCGTGGAAGAAGCACTAAAATTCTTGAAAGAAAAGAAAAAAAAGTCGAGTTTCAAGGCATGCGGGTCAATAGAGGTGGAGGAGGTGGAGGAGGAGGTGGTGCAGGTGGAGGTGGAGGTGGTGGAGGTGGAGGAGGAGGTGGTGGGGGTGGTGGAAGAGGTGGAGAAGGAGGAGGTGGAGGTGGTGGAGTAGTAGGAGGAGGAAAAGGTGGTGGTGAAGGAGGGGGAGGAGGTGGGGGTGGAGAAGGTGGTGGAGGTGGTGGAGGTCGGGGTGGAGGAGAAGGAGGAAGAGGAGGTGGTGGTGATGGTGGTGGGAGAGGAGGTGGAGGTGGAGGTGGTGGAGGTGGAGGAGGAGGTGGAGGAGGAGGGTGTGGGGGTGGAGGAGGTGGAGGTGGAGTATGAGGATGAGGTGGTGGTGGTGGAGGAGGAGGTGGAGGAGAGGGTGTGGGGGTGGAGGAGGTGGAGGTGGAGTATGAGGATGAGGTGGTGGTGGTGGAGGAGGAGGTGGAGGAGGAGGGTGTGGGGGTGGAGGAGGTGGAGGTGGAGTATGAGGATGAGGTGGTGGTGGTGGAGGAGGTGGAGAAGGTGGTGGAGGTGAAGGAGGAGGTGGTGGAGGAGGTGGAGAAGGTGGTGGAGGTGGAGAAGGAGGTGGAGGTGGTGGAGGAGGAGGCGGAGAAGGTGGTGGAGGTGGTGGAGGAGAAGGTGGTGGAGGAGAAGGTGGTGGAGGAGATAGAGGTGGAGGAGGTAGAGGTGGAGGAGGTGGTGGAGGAGGAGAAGGTGGAGGTGGTGGAGGTAGAGGAGGAAGTAGAGGTGGTGGAGTAGTAGTAGGAGGAAAAGGTGGTGGTGAAGGAGGGTGAGGAGGTGGGGGTGGAGAAGGTGGTGGAGGTGGAGCTGGAGGTCGGGGTGGAGGAGAAGGAGGAAGAGGAGGTGGTGGTGAAGGAGGGGGAGGAGGTGGTGGAGGTGGAGGAGGAGAAGGAAGATGGAGTTGGTGGTGATGGTGGTGGAAGAGAAGGAGGAGGTAGAGGTGGAGGAAGTGGTGAAGGTGGAGAAGGTGTTGGTGGAGGTGGAGGAGGAGGAGGAGGAGGTGGTGGTAGTGGAGGTGGAGGAGGAGAAGGACGATGGAGTTGGTGGTGATAAACTTGGAAGAGGAGGTGGGAGTGGAGGTGGAGGTGGAGGTGGAGGTGGAGGTGGAGGAGGAGGTGAAGTTTGTGGTGTTGGAAGAGGTGGTGAAGAAGAGGAGATTGAGAAGGAGTATGAGGAAGAATACGAGAAAGAAGAGGAAAAGGAAGAGGGGAAGAAAGAGGAAAAAGATGGAAAGGAAGAGAAATAAGAAGGAAGAAAAGGAGGAAGAGTGAAGAGGAAAAGGAAGGGAAGGACAAAGAGAAACAGAGGAAGAGAGAAAGAAATAGTTGAAACCACAGAGGATGGAGAGGAGCAGAAGGAAGAAAAAACAAAAACAAAAAAATAAATGAAAAAGAAGAAACGGAAAATGAATAAAAAAACGAATGCGACAAAGCGACTTGGCAGCCTCTGCTCCTGGTGATTTTAACGGTTTTTGTTCCTGGCGAATCGGAGACAGTACGGAGCCTGGCCGTTGCGTGCTACAGTTATATAAAGACAATATATATATATATATATATATATATATATATATATATATATATATATATATATATATAGACACACACACACACACACACACACACACACACACACACACACACACACACACACACACACACACGCACGCACACACACACACACACACACACACACACACTCACTCACTCACTCACACACACACACACGCAGGCACACACGCACGCACGCACGCACACACACGCACACGCACACGCACACACATAATCGTGTATATACGCAATGCCGTAGAGAAGCGGGTCGGGCTCCGGTGAATGCCTGACCGCGGGCCCAAAATAAGAAACAAATCTTTTCTTCTCATAGAATTTTTTTTCGTCTGTACTTCATGGACTTAATTTTCAAATCAATATTCACTTATAAGAATAATACTCACTTTAAACATAAATACACGTATATACATATATAAATGCAGGAAAAGCGAACTCGATCGAAATAAAATCTATATTGAAGCGTAATAGACAATGGAAATTTATTCATTATCAATTTCCGTTGTATGTTTCTTTTTTCTTTCACGTAAAACCGATGAAAATAAATAAAATAGAAGAAAACAAAATAAAAGTTTACATAACCTCGCGGTCTCTTGCGTTTTCCCGCCAAAATTCGAAGTCGAAGCCCGAAGGTCATTCACCACAGCTGTTTTGCATATGGACGTTGGCTCTTGAACTTGCAAGCACTTTTAGAGGGTTTCTTATGCTTGCGTCAAGAGTAGAGTGGGACGACTTGCAGCTGGAAGGACGAAGGGTGGGGGTAGCGGGGGTGGGGTGGGGGGTGGGGAGAGGAGAAGCAGAAGTAGCAGAAGGAAGAGGATGATATACATTAATGATGATGATAACAGCAATGATAAAAACAATGATGATAATGATAACGATAGTGATAATTATAACGATAATATTAATGATAATGATAATAAAGATAATGATAACGATAATAATAATGATAATGGTAACAATAATAATGATAATGATAGTGATAATGTTGATTATGATAATAACAATGATGACAGTAGTAATAATAATGATAATGATATTTATAATGATAATCATTATAACAACAATGATAATAATAGCAATAGTAGTAGACGTTAGTAGACAAAAGTGATGATATTGGGACGAAGACTAATAAAATAAAAATGAAAATAAAAACAAAAAACAAAAAGAACCAGAAACCAAAGAAGGAGACAAAACAACAAACAACACCAACAAACAACAAACAACAACAACAAATACAAACAAACAAAAAAACAAAAAAAGAGAGAAAGGGACCCCATCTTAAAGAGTTAGTAGAATTCATGAGTTCACATACCAGCTATTGCGCAACGGGAGGTGGGGGGAAGGGGTGGGGGAGGGGGTGGGGGTGGGGGGGACTACCACCCGTGGCTATTTATGTGACCTCGCCCCCCTCCCTCACCCCCCACCCCCCTCCCCGGTTGAAAATGCAACATATGTAACACCAGACACTGCAGACCGGCATGAAAAAAATATGAAGTATGATGATATATATATATGTTGCCATGCAGGTTTTATTCTGCCATAGTAGTAATGGTGTTGATGATGATGATGATATTGAAAAAATATAAGGATGATAATGAGGCTGATAATTATAGCAATAGTGGTAATAATAATAGTGATAATGATGATGATAATAATGATATTGATAATAATAATGATAATAATAGTAATAATGATAATGATAGAAATGATAAGAACAATAATAATGATGATAATGACAATAACAGAAATAACTACAGTAATAATAATAATAATAAAAATAAATAATAATAACAATGATAATGATAATAATAATGATAATGATAATAATAATGATAATGATAATAATAATGATAATGATAATAATGACAATAATAATAATAATAATAATAACAACATCAACGACAACAGCAACAAAAAACAACATAATAACAACAACAACAATGATAATGATAATATAATGATGGAAATAATAATATCAACAAGGGCAGTAGTCGTGATGCTAATAATGCTACCAGATATGTTAATGCTAATGATAATGCTAATCTTAATGCTAATGCCAATAATGATAAAGATGAAAATGATAATAATGATGATATTAATAGTAATGATAATGATAATGATAATAATAGTAGTAGTAGTAGTAATAACAACAGTAGTTATGATAATAATAATGATAATAGTAATAGCAGTGAATATGATCATGACCATGATAACAATTATCATAGTGAAAGTAATAATTAAAAATACAAATACTACTACTAATTATTATGATTATGATAATATCAACTTCCCTCAAATAATAAGAAAAAGAAGTAGAAGACTACGAAGAATAAGAATAAGAATAAGAATAAGAATAAGAAGAATAAGAAAAAAAAAGAAAACGAAAATAGAAGAAAGAAGAAAAAAAAAGAAAAAAAGCAAAATTTCCCTTTTTTCACACATTCGGAAAAATAAAACTGACCCTACACACCGACCACCCCCCTTACACACCGGGTCGAGACCACCCAGACACAGCGCCAACCCGGTGCACGTGGTTAACCTTTAACTCCCTCCCGCGTGGTTGTCTGTCTTTGCAAACAGACAATATCGACCGCCCAGACTGGTAGAAACCGGTTCGAGACCTTGGGACTGACGTGGGAGAGGCAGTTCGAGCCGGTTTCTGAAGAATCTCTTGCGTCATTTCAGCTGTGGCGGTGTATGGGGGAGAGGAGAGAGGAGAGGGAGAGGAAGAGGAGAGGGAGAGGAAAAGGAGGGGGGGGGAGAAATGTGAGAGGGAGAGGAAGAGGAGGAGGGGGAGAGTAGAGGAGATAGAAGAGAGAGAAAGAAAGAGAGAGAGAGGGGAGGGATGGAGGGAGGGCGAGGAAAGGGTGGAGGGAGGGAGGGAGAGGGAGAGGGAGAGGGAGAGGGAGAGAGAGAAGAGAGAGAAAGAAAGAGAAAAAGAAAGAGAAAGAGAAAGAGAGAGAGAGAGAGAGAGAGAGAGAGAGAGAGAGAGAGAGAGAGAGAGTGAGAGAGAGCGAGAGAGAGAGAGAGAGAGGGGGGGGGGTGGAGGGAGGACGAGGGAAGGGTGGAGGGAGGGAGGGGGAGGGGGAGGGAGAGAGAGAGGGCTAGGGAAGGGTGGAGGGAGGGAGAGAAAAGGGAGAGAGGGAGTGACGGAGGAGGGAGGGAAGGTAGGGGAAGAATTGTGGGAGGGATGGGGCAGAAGGGAGGATGGGATAGGGAGAGGGAGGGAAGGATAGCGAAAGGGAATGGGAGAGAGAAATACTTCATCCTTTATAAACTTCATATATATAAATATGCATATACACACATATACGTTTGTATATATACGCACACACACACATCTATCCATCCCATCCACAAACTACACTTGGCATATGAAGAAAGAAACGGACGCTGCACGAATTTACATTTTATCTAGAAGCTTCTAGTCTGGGGCCAGAGAGGGATTTCCGACCCGCCCCTTCTTGCAGCTGGGAAACCCTCTGAGGCTGATATCTGAGCCCAAAGAGGAAAATAAAAGAAAAAGAGAGATAAAGAGATAGAAAAGGAGAAAATAAGAATTAAATGGAATTGAAATCAACTATTGTGTGTATACGAGCGGGAATAGTTTCTGTAACGGTTTTGGAAGCGGAGTGTAACTTGTGAAAAAGCGTAGTCATAATTTTCCAGAATATTACATTAAGGTTAATAACCTACAACATATTTTACATGATTTTCGTATTCATTAATAATAATATATATTTTTTTCAATACATGACATCTATTTGAAAGCACCTAATTGAATTTATATATATATATATATATATATATATATATATATATATATATATATATATATATATATACACACACACACACATACATATATATATATCACTTCCAAATGTAACGAAAGACTTCATTCACTAAAATCGATTTCTTAGTTAAAAATGCACACTAAATATCAATACCGTATTAGCCAACGGAGCCTAATCTACCCTCATGCTATCTTTTAATTAATAGGGCTTATTGGACCATCGGGTTAGACGCTGGAACCCGTGGTCACAGCTGTCCAATATATATATATTTTTTTTTCGGGACTGGTTTCGCTAAATGAAAAGGGTCACTGTTATTTTATTCTCTCTTTTTAAACCTTATATTATTTGTTTATTTGTATATTCGTTTTATTTAATGGTGAAATATATCGTTTTTTGTTTCGGCTGAGTTTTAGGTTCAGAATGAATATTATCATAATCATTAACATTCTTCTTAACTGTTGTAGCAGTGGTAGTAGTGACAGGATAGTAGTAGTATTAGCAGTGGTAGTAGTGACAGGATAGTAATAGTATTAGCAGTGGTAGTTGCTATAGTACTGGTAGTTATCACTTGTAATTACTTGTAATGTCAACAATCAGGACCATTTATTATATCAATGACCATGAAAATAACGGCAGTATATGCTACCTTAATATTAACAACAATGACAAGGATGACAAAACAACTATCATAACCATAACAATGACGCAGAAATGATAATGATACAGATATTAACAATAATGACAATAATTTCAGTGATGAAAATGGCGTTGATTAACGTTCGTCAATACTTTCGTTAATTGTCATGATTGTTTTAATGTTCTATTTGAAATGAAGATAATGGTAATGATGACAGTGATGATGTGACGACAGAGATGAAATGACGATAGTGATGATGTGACGATGAAATGACGATAGTGATGTGACAATACAAGTGAAGATACGACCACCCAACAATAGTGACGATAAAGATAACTTGACCCCCCCCAAAAAAAAAAAAAAAAAAAAAACAACAACAACATTAAAACCACGCAAAAACAAGCGATTCTTGCACACAGAAGCTACACCAAAACCACGACAGAAGCACCACCAAGAACCGAGGACTGTGTTCGTGACGACTGGATAACGAACATCACGAGAGTGTCTCTAGAACATGCATTTAAAGGGCTCAGTCAAGATGAATTTTGCTCTGCCTTTAGCGAACGCACTGCGGTTCGTCCGTTTTTTTTTTGTGGATTATGAACTTGCTTTGTTATTGTTATTATTGCTGTTGTTACTGAGGTTGCTATTATTGTTACTCTTACTGTTATGGTTATCGTTACTGTTATTGTTATTGTTGTTATATCGATTTTATTGTTACTACTGCTACGACTACTACCACCAATACTGATTAATATTGTTATGGCTATTATTATTGAAATTAGTATTTTTAATATTATTATTTTTATTATTGCTATTATTATTATTATTATTATTATTATTATTATTATTATAATCACTGATTTTGTTATCATTTTAAGATTTGTATTTGATTATCAATTATGAGGATTGGAATTGAATTTGAAATTAAGTTATTTTCTGTTCAGTGACATACAAACGTACCTAAACACACCCTCGCTTTCGTTGTCCTTTCTCTCTCTCTCTCTCTCTCTCTCTCCCTCCCTCTCCCTACACACACACACATATCACACACACACACACATGTCACACACACACACATATCACACACACACACACATATCACACACACACACATATCACACACACACACATATCACACACACACACACACACACACAGTCTCACAAACAAACTAACGAACCCCAACCGCACGTGCCTGTGTGCAACTAAGCTTCGCCGCAGAAACGAAACCAAAACAAAGCTTACACGAAACCCGAAGCCTTTTAATTCTTCGTCCGATTTCCTTGTCAGTTCGAGATATAAAGCTACAGGAAAGCGAGGAATTCAACAAACACAAAAAACCGACTCACGAAATCTCTCTTTGTTTGTTCCTTGTTGGTCGTATTGATCAGAAGCAAGGGCGGTCTTTGTGGCGCCATGTTTGAGAGCGGTTTGAACAGCGGCGCGAGAAACGGATTTGTTTTTAATGAGAATAATTGTTCATGTTTTCGTCTGTGCGAACTATCATACTAGCGTGTTCTTTTCTCGTTGGTTAAGTATTCTTAAAAATTAGTAGTACTATCTGTGTATTGATAAGAATGATTGTCGATATTCTAGTATGTGTGAGTCATCATAGTTACTCTGTTTATCTTACTAACCTAAACTTTCTTTAATATCATTGATACTATTATTAGTTTTGTTAATTATCAAATACTGTAGTTATGACATTAAGAATCGGACAAGTAGTAGCAGTATTTGTAATAATCACAACACGGGGTAATAACAATTGTAGTTGTAATTGTGGTAGTGGTTGCAGTAATTGTATTACTTATGGGAACCTATATAAGTTGTTTTTTTCTCAGAAGCATCGGTCATAACTATAATAATTACCCTAACATTACACCACCACCTTTGGAACAAGTATTACGAGTAGTAATAGCGTTATTAACGGTAGTTTAACGAATGTACCCCCAAATAACAAGAATTTCCTCTCTGCCATTTACCCTTTGCAGTGGAAGGCTAAACTTTCAAAGCGGTTTTCTTGGCCATTGCCCTTTCATCATTCGCTTTGCATGCAACTCGCTCGCTCTCCCTTGCTTCCGGGCACTAGTCTTTTACCTCTTGCTCTCTCCTTCCTTTATGCTCTTATTCTTCTCCTTGTTATGTCTTTTTTTATTTCTTTTGTCTGGAGTCTTTCTTTTTTCTCTTCTTTCCTTCGTTTATTATTATTTTGGTAAATGTCCCCGACTCCAGCCAACAATCTTGGGGGATCCCGCGGGGAACCGGGTTATTTTTTAGGGGGGGATAAATATGGAGAAAATAGCAAACAAGCGTTAATAAAAAAGTAAAATAATATGAAAAATGAAAAACCCGAGCCAAGAATCGTAATTTGAATGGTAAAGAAAGCGGAAAAATTAGTTATTGAGGTACAACCCTAGCCGATCGCCGTGCTTCCCTAGCCGATCGCCATACTTAACTAGCTGGGGGCCGTAAAAACCGAAAAACCTTCCTGAACCTTCCCCGGACCCCCTCCCGATCGCCGTGCTTCCCTAGCCGATCGCCGTGCTTCCCTAGCCGATCGTCGTGCTTCCCTAGCCGATCGCCGTGCTTCCCTAGCCGATCGCCGTGCTACCCTAGCCGATCGCCGTGCTGCCCTAGCCGATCGCCGTGCTGCCCTAGCCGATCGCCGTGCTTCCCTAGCCGATCGCCGTGCTTCCCTAGCCGATCGCCGTGCTTCCCTAGCCGATCGCCGTGCTTCCCTAGCCGATCGCCGTGCTTCCCTAGCCGATCGCCGTGCTTCCCTAGCCGATCGCCGTGCTTCCCTAGCCGATCGCCGTGCTTCCCTAGCCGATCGCCGTGCTTCCCTAGCCGATCGCCGTGCTTCCCTAACCGATCGCCGTGCTTCCCTAACCGATCGCCGTGCTTCCCTAACCGATCGCCGTGCTTCCCTAACCGATCGCCGTGCTTCCCTAGCCGATCGCTTGCTTCCCCAACCGATCACCTTGCTTCCCTAACCGATCGCCGTGCTTCCCTAACCGATCGCCGTGCTTCCCTAACCGATCGCCGTGCTTCCCTAACCGATCGCCGTGCTTCCCTAACCGATCGCCGTGCTTCTCTAGCCGATCGCCGTGCTTCCCTAACCGATCGCCGTGCTTCCCTAACCGATCGCCGTGCTTCCCTAACCGATCGCCGTGCTTCCCTAACCGATCGCCGTGCTTCCCTAACCGATCGCCGTGCTTCCCTAACCGATCGCCGTGCTTCCCTAACCGATCGCCGTGCTTCCCTAACCGATCGCCGTGCTTCCCTAACCGATCGCCGTGCTTCCCTAACCGATCGCCGTGCTTCCCTAACCGATCGCCGTGCTTCCCTAACCGATCGCCGTGCTTCCCTAACCGATCGCCGTGCTTCCCTAGCCGATCGCCGTGCTTCCCTAGCCGATCGCCGTGCTTCCCTAGCCGATCGCCGTGCTTCCCTAGCCGATCGCCGTGCTTCCCTAGCCGATCGCCGTGCTTCCCTAGCCGATCGCCGTGCTTCCCTAACCGATCGCCGTGCTTCCCTAGCCGATCGCCGTGCTTCCCTAACCGATCGCCGTGCTTCCCTAGCCGATCGCCGTGCTTCCCTAGCCGATCGCCGTGCTTCCCTAGCCGATCGCTGTGCTTCCCTAGCCGATCGCCGTGCTTCCCTAGCCGTTCGCCGTGCTTCCCTAGCCGATCGCCGTGCTTCCCTAGCCGATCGCCGTGCTTCCCTAGCCGATCGCCGTGCTTCCCTAGCCGATCGCCATACTTGCTGGGGGCCGTAAAAACCGAAAAACCTTCCTAACTCGAGGGCTACGCCGCCGGACCCCCTCCTGATCGCCGTGCTTCCCTAGCCGATCGCCGTGCTTCCCTAGCCGATCGCCGTGCTTCCCTAGCCGATCGCCATACTTAACTAGCTGGGAGCCTTAAAAAACGAAAAACTTTCCTAACCCGGGGGCTACGCCCCCGGACCCCCTCCCTATGGCCGTGCTTCCCTAGCCGATGGCCGTGCTTCCCTAGCCGATGGCCGTGCTTCCCTAGCCGATGGCCGTGCTTCCCTAGCCGATCGCCGTGCTTCCCTAGCCGATCGCCGTGCTTCCCTAGCCGATCGCCGTGCTTCCCTAGCCGATCGCCGTGCTTCCCTAGCCGATCGTCGTGCTTCCCTAACCGATCGCCGTGCTACCCTAGCCGATCGCCGTGCTACCCTAGCCGATCGCCGTGCTACCCTAGCCGATCGCCGTGCTTCCCTAACCGATCGCCGTGCTACCCTAGCCGATCGCCGTGCTACCCTAGCCGATCGCCGTGCTTCCCTAACCGATCGCCGTGCTTCCCTAGCCGATCGCCGTGCTTCCCTAGCCGATCGCCGTGCTACCCTAGCCGATCGCCGTGCTTCCCTAACCGATCGCCGTGCTTCCCTAACAGATCGCCGTGCTTCCCTAGCCGATCGCCGTGCTTCCCTAACCGATCGCCGTGCTTCCCTAACAGATCGCCGTGCTTCCCTAGCCGATCGCCGTGATTCAGCAGCAGCGGTCACCGCTTCGAACCCCCTCTCGAACACGTTTTACCGTATTACATTTTACATACCTTAGTGTGGCGGGTACAGGCGAGCTACGGCAAGGAGGAATTCGTGCAGACGCTTGTTGGTCTCGGGGATGTTCATCTGGAACATCGCCCGAGCCAAATGAGCTCACGAAGTGGTATTTCCTCCGACCGTAGCGAGGAACTTTCGCCTTTGCCTCTCTCCACCTCCTTTCAATGGTGTTTGTGTGAGCGGCTGTAACAGGATCCACGAAGTTAAGCGAGTGGTTCACTGTAAGGTGTTTGAATCCTTCATGTTGAAGACATTTACATGCCTTCCAACAATCACTTATTATAGTGGTTCCCAGCTCTATTTTTTCTTTTATAATTTCGAGGAGAGTTTCTGCGTCTCTCGAAGGCACTGGGACCAGGATTTTTTGTTTGTTTTATCACCAACTGTCCTTCTATTACACGGCCAACATTATATGAGCACTTTCCAAATTTACTCTTATCGATCTCAACTATTTTTTCAGGACCACCAATTTTTTTTCTGAGGTATTATGCAAACACCAAGATATGCACACTTCTCGACAAAAACTCGCTCAGTCACATATGGTTTTCTTAGAGAGACCTAATTCGTCTCTTAATAATTCGTAAGAGAAATAATTTCTTAAATATAAATTGACGAAAAAAAATTAGTTTCAGTGTCGAATTTGCTATTTTCAAACCAAGTGTTCCTGAAACTTGATCTTTGAAATTGGCACCTGACACGCCTATTGTGTATTTTCCGGGATTTGTCACACCTGAAAAGTATTTTGTTCAGATCTGTGCGGCTGTCTGCGCTACACTTTTCACACTCAATTGTATCTAATACAAGCTTGTGGTCTTTGCACAAACGCGAGACCTTCAAAATCGCCTGAAATTTTTTTTGAAAAATTCGC
>NC_091571.1:35085566-35088066 GCF_042767895.1 Penaeus vannamei
GAAAAAGAATGTCTGATGGTAGGATTTTTTTCCCCAAAGTTTGAAGATTTATATATAACATCTAGTGGAAAATAGACTGATAGTAGTATAGTATTTACCACTCATTTGAGAATTTAGGAGTGCTTAAGTTACTAATATACAGGTATAGTATTCAGTATAGTATTGAGGATAGTATTCAGAAGGTCTATATTCAGTTGTGACATGTGAAAACATAATACTGTTTCCTTCTTCAAGTCATCCAGCAATGGGAACTCCATTTAACAATGTATTAGGCAATGTCCACATACTTTGGAAGCATATAACTCTCTTGGCAGAATATCCTTTATCTTGAAATATGAAAAGGAAGAACCAGGTCTTGGAAAAAATAGAAATCCAAATTACAGCAAATTTGTCCTTTAGGATAGGTATGTTTCAGTGAAATATTTTGTATTATGGAGATGAGTTCCATGAAATAGTGTACTAATTCTATATTTTGGGAATTTAAGGAAAAGAAATATTGGAAGGGAATGTCAGAATGATTGATAGAAGAAAGTAGAAGAAAGAAAGAAGAAAGAGAGAACATGTATATTGATTTTTCTTTGTAAATAAAAGAAAGAAAAAATATCACAGATCCACTTCAGTATTTAAAAAAGATGTTTCACACAAAATTTGATACTGTGACTTTATTTCCATATTTTATGGTACTCTATTTCTAATATTGAAACACTGTGATTTTAGATTGGCTTCATGAGAAACAATGGAAATGATTAAGTGAATTGATTGTGATGTATTAAGTATTTTAGGTTTTTGTGGCATGCATTTAAGTCAGGCTTTCATTATTTTCTTGATATGAGAATATAAATCAGATAACTTGTGAAGTGCATATAGTAAAAAAATTATGTGCTCAGCTATTATTGAAATTATTATTTTCTAAAGATATATGAAATAGTAGACAAGTGTTTTCTTTTCCTAGTTGTTTGCTATAAGCTTAGTTCATGTAAGGTTATCTTTCTAGGATAGACAAAAAACTAATCTGATGCATGGAGAAAGTAAACAAAATCTTCAAATCTGATGCATTGATATTTTGAAATCTTTAACCAGTAGTTTATCATCATAAACATTCATATACTTCTTGGTTCAGTGGTTATACAGAAATGTATTTCAAGATTGAAATAATGATCTTTCTTTTCCAAGCAAGTATAACTATATTCAATTTGTCTGATATACCATATCATAACGATTGAATGCTGTTACAGGAAGCACAACTTCAATGCGACACATGCGAAAACAACGAGGCCTGATGAGGTCTGCGTCAAGGATGTCTTCTTCGTCTCAAGTCTGTCAGAGTCCTGAATCCGTTGCCAGAAATCCTACCATAATAACCCAGGTAAGATAGGAGTATATTAGAAAGAAGATTTTTGTTTTGGATGAATAAGTATAAACATCTGAATATACAGAAATAGTGGATAAATTAGATGAAATGATGTATTAATTTTGATTCTTTCAGTATGTAAGTCCAGAGTCTGTTGCCAGAAATCCTACTATGATAACCCAGCACAGGAAATAAAAGAAGGAAGATTTAGATTTTAGATGTATTATATTATCTAGGTATAAACAAGATTATAGACCAAAATATTTTTCAGACCTGTTAATCTGGAATCAATTGTTCCAAGTCCTATATTTATTACCCAAATCACTGGACTATGTAAGAAATTAAAAAAATTAGGATTTATTTTCATATGAGTGACCAATTTAGTAATGTGAAATTACATGTGATATGATAGACAAATTATCTTGTACTGTGTTCCTCCAGAGAAAAATATTTCCAGCTGTTTAAATAATCTGTGCTTAAAATATTTTCTTGGTTTCAACAGGATAGTGCCATCTTCCGTATGTCGGATTTGTCCCTCAACACTGGCCAGAGGGATGATGCTCCAAGTCCACGAGTGAAGGGAAGACACCCATCTTGTGAGGATGATGAACCAATACTTATCAAAATAAAAAGAAGAGATAATACAGGTAAGGAAAGTTTAATGGCTGCAGTGGCTAGTGCTTTTTATTTTTTTTTACTATATGCATTTGCATATTAAGAGAAATAATTTTGGTTCTTTTGAATTTACCAGATTTTATGACACTTATTTTCAGTGTGCATAAGAATAGCCCTGATTTTATTAAAGGACAGATGTTCTGGATGAAATCAGTTTATTTAATCTTCTGGTGTTCTTTTAATTTAGTAGATTATTTAGCATATATGATGACAACTGCAATTTTGGGGGAAGCAATATAGAATATGGTTTATGTCCAGATGTTAAAGAATATTAATAGTTTTACACAAAAAAAAACAAAACTAACATTGCACCTTTACATGGCAGGCCGTGTAATATCACCAACCTCAGACGAATATGATGTTTTAAGTGAGTCAAGCCGGACGCACTTGCTACCAAGCAGGCAGAGAAAGGAGAGTGAAAGGTTTAGTGAGGTACGCAGTACTTTAAGTTACTCTGGGCATATATTTGAATCA
>NC_091571.1:35093066-35098066 GCF_042767895.1 Penaeus vannamei
CAGTGCAGAGAGTCCAGAAGCCTTGCTGCTTTGGTTCATCATCAAAATGTTCCGGGACAGAGTGTCAGGTCTCCTCCTCAGCAAATATTCTCACCTGTTAGTAAGATACACAGTAATGAACCACCTGGGGAGCAAGGCCTGTCTCATCCTTTTAGTGGAGACTTTGCAATGTCTTCAGAGGAAATGAGTCCTCATAAACCTGCTGTGGAAGAGCCAGGTGGGATATTTATGTTCCAAGAACCAGATGGAGCTTATAAACCAGCTGCTGCAGATGAAGACTTGCATACTATAGCTGATGATATAATAAAAACTATACCAGAAAGGCACTACGAGCCAGTAACAGTGGGCCATTTAGAACCTATTGCCGAGAAAGTGTCAGAAGGGCACCTAGAATCCATTGCTGAGAAAGTACCAGAAAGGCATTTTGAGTCGATGACAGGAGGACATTTAGAACCCATTGCAGAAAAACCTTTTGAAAATATGTCCACAGTTAGCTTAGAACCAATTGCAGAAGAAAAGCCAAAATCAGAACTAGAGATGTCACAAGAGACAGGGAATTCTGAAGCGAAAGATAAGTTGGGAGAATGGGTATGACAGTAATCAATACTGGCAAATGATAAGACTTTATTTGCCATATACAAAACATTTTAAGTATTAACCTGTATCATCACTAATTCACTTATTAAGAGTTTTGCATTGCAATTTCTTACCACTTATTGCATGTCATTTTCAGTGCTTTTGATGACTAAAATAAGACTTCATACAATATTGATATCTGAAATCCAAGAGCTCACATTTCTGTGATATACACTTAAATTATGACATTATACCATCATAGTTTTTCTCTTGAAACCTCTCATGTCAATTAAGCCAGTGACAAAACAGTTTCATTCAGAGCATGCTCCTGCTTGCAGTATTAGAAGCCTTACAATATTATACATAGAAAAACAGCTTTTGCTTACTTCATGGAGTGTACTTAACCATGGTTTATAAAATGTACATGCTTCATCAATCACATTTGGCTGTGATGAACCAGTATCTCTCTGGTGTGCACTCACCCCTCCCTCCATTTCTCTCTCTCTGATATTGTAATTCTGTGGCAAACCAGTAAAATATTACTTGTAGAGAGAATGAATTGGAAAGAATTTAACTAAGTGTCATGATTAATGTTTCTCACATTCAAGGTATCCTTCACTTGTAAGATCAAGTGCATAGAGATTGACCTTAATTACATACTGAATCCAAGAAAATGTCACCACATTTTTATCACTCACACTGACGATATATTGTCAAAAAAACAAATTTTCATCCTTCTTTGTTCATATACAGAGATTATTTTGAGAATGTTCATGGCAGTAACTTTTGATATGAACATATAATTTATTGATAACTGCCTTATGTGTAGGTATATATATAGTTGCTGGCTAAGCCTTTGAAGAATTTCCTTGGTTCAGTCAGACTGATAAATAGCTGCACAACCTTGTGTTACTAAAGAACTGGTTAAGTCACACTTAAACCTAATATAAACTTTATATATCTCAAAATCATTTCTTAATCCAGCACTTAACTTTTTTGCTCAGGCCAAACTTGTTCTTCACCAAACAAATCAAAGTTGTCCTTATATGTAGTGTGTCCTATACTGCTAGAGGCAAAGCAGATTTGCTGTATGTGCTGCCTAGGATTAACCAACCCCAACCTTATCTGAAGAGTTCCTAAATAATCTAAACCCCAATCTATGTCTCTGTTAGTGCAGATGACTGTGTAATTACAAATCATTGGTGGAATCTAGGCCTGATATATTTAGCTCATAACAATACCCTGTTAAGAGCAGTTTAATCATTTCTGTGAAGATGGGTAATGATTGATATATATATATAAAAGTTGGGAATGTTGGGAAGTGATTCCTGGAGTTGCAAAACAACATACATTATTTTTTTTATATATAAAACAGTGGCTTTTAACATGTAAGATATTATCAAGTTGAAGAAAACTGAGCTACAAAATTAGTAGATCAAAGTTGACATATTTGCAATGCTTTACTAGATAGGGATATGTAAAAGTGATTTTGTTACAAACAACAATGCTTTTTTGCATATACTTCATATTTATTTTAAGTCTAATAAGTACTTGTAAATAATATCTTTTAATATATATTCTGAAAAAAAGGGTAATTAATTTATTGCTGAATCAATGTCATTTGTCTGCAATAATTATTAATGTGAAGTCTACAAACCTGCCGGTAACTTTATAGTTTAAAAAAATCTGCTTTGCCACATTACTGCTGAATATTTTTTCTGGTTATGATGATTAAATCCTATGAGATGATTTGATGTCCAAAATTGATAATTTCTTATTAATACATAAACTGAGAATCTGCATGTTTATATGTTGTGTATATATTGGTTTAGATTACAGGTCACATTATAGCTTATTAGATATATGTTATACATTTCAAAAGTGATAGGAATGATAGTAATATTTTAGGTAGAAAAAGCTTAATGTTTATGAAAATCATGATTAATATAGGCAGTTGCAATTTTTCTTTAGCTTTTAGAAGATGGTGCAAAGTACTTATTATGAAATAGTATTAGAATGTTAAAGTAAATATCCCCTTTAGTTTACTCATGCATTAGTGGATTTATTAATGTTAAAGATTTATTACAGTCATTGGCTATGTGGTATGTTTTTCATTTAACTATTGAAGATCTGTGAATGTCATTATATGAAACTTTTTTCTTAAACAGTCTTTTTTCCAAGTGCCTCATCACGACATGAAAGTGTGCACAAGTATAGCTAAAACAGGAACTTTTACTTTAGAACATACCAATTGAGGTATTAGTTTAGTACCATGGAAATTACAAGTTATTATTCTAGCAGTATTGAAATGCTCAAATGAATAAGGAAATAATTTAAAAGGATATGTCTTGATTGTATGGTATATAGGTAGGAACTGATTCAGGTTATTTCTTATCAGTGGTTCTTAATCAACTTTGAACTCATTTAATCCACATTTCTCAGGCAAGAGCTATCATTTTTTTCATGCTTTGCAAATTCTTTAGTCACATCTATACTTAGTAAATATTGCAGTATATTAGATAATGGTAATACTGTCCAGTATTTGTTAAAAGAAGAAGCAGTTTGTACATTAAGACAGGATGACGAGATAGCTAGGCAAGTTGTTCTTAGTTCTGATTTAGTTAATAGAAGTTTGGGAATTAGTAACCTAATTGAGCAAAAGTTTTTTTTTTCTTTCTTTTTTTGCAATGTACTGTATAATTTTTTTGCAGTATGTAAAATGGGAGGATAATATGATAGAACAACTATATAAATTATAAGTAAGCTAGTTAGAGGTTCTAAGAAAGGAATCATTTTTTTATTATATCTATATATTTTAGTGTTTCCATTGCATTTCATAATTTCACTAATGCTGTTAATTTAATTACCATTTTAAGATTCATTCTCATGTTGCATTTGTTTTTATACTGTATCAAGCTGAAGTGAGTATTGGTGATATTAAAGCTTAGATACTTCCCATAATCATACCCATCATTCATATACTTAGAATACTTTTATGTAAAATGCCTAGATTTAACAGAACTGTATCGTTAAATCACAAATTTGCATAAATTTTGGTAGTACATCAACACAAGGTTAACAAGTCATTCAGTGTCATCTCATGCATGTATATTTTCTTTCATACTATATGTTTACAAATGATACTAATAGCCTTGTAAATCATAAATTCTAAAATGAGGAAAAGAATTTCCTGACACTGTCATCTCAATGATTTGATGGCATTAATCATATGTACAAATACTCATACAGGCACACACACACACACACACACACACACACACACACACACACACACACACACACACACACACACACACACACACACACACACACACACACACACACACACACAGACACACACACACACACACACACACACACACACACACACGCACGCACACACACAGACACACACACACAGACACACACACAGACACACACACAGACACACAGACACAGGCACACAGACACACACACAGACATACACACAGCCACACACACAGACATATATACAGCCACACACAGAGACATGCACACAGCCACACACACACACAGACACACACACACACAGACACACACACACACACAGACACACACACACACATACATACACACACACAGACACACACACACACAGACACACACACACACACACACACACACACACACACACACACACACACACACACACACACACACACACACACACACACACACACACACACACACACACACACACACACACACACACAGACACACACACACACACACACACACACACACACACACACACACACACACACACACACACACACACACACACACACACACACACACACACACACACACACACACATGCACCCTATTTATTTTGTACAACATCTCATCAATCATATGCCAATGTAAATATAATGCTGTGATTCAGTAATTTAGGAAAACTCACAAATGTAAGACTAATCAGGGAAATGCAAGGTTCTCCCGAGTGAGATGCACAACAAGTCCATCCCGAGGCCACATGCTTTTGCTCCGTTATCACCCTCCATCCCATATATTTATTATACTGTAATTATCTTAGGAACAAGGGTAAAGAATGCGAAAATGAGTGGCTGTTTATTTTCCGACTATCCTTGTAGCGTAATGCCATTCGGAAAAGAAAGTCCTTCGTATTTTTATTGTGGTGCTATTGGTGAAAAGTGGGAAAATTATGATGTAATATTAAGGAAATAACTAGGTCTTATGCTGTGCATAATTGAATGAGGAAATGTTTGATTTGGACCTTGACTCTTATTTTGTAAAAATGAAAAAGTGTTTATTATAAATTCAGTGTATAAATTAAAAGACTATGTAAGTATGTATGAAAATTAATCAGAAATTTTTACTGTAATTAAAAATACATGTATGTAAATAGACTGCATGTATGTTTA
>NC_091571.1:35103066-35110566 GCF_042767895.1 Penaeus vannamei
TGCAGTTTAGTGGACCCTGTGTAGTTTCTGACGTGGGTATTTCTGGGTGTTTTAAGTTTCTGATTAATGCAGGGTTAAATGGATCGTCAGCGGTTTGCTACACGCGTTGATGTGAAATGTATAAGGTTGTGTAATTTTTTTTTCGCCTTAATGTTTTAGGTGCATGTGTGTGTGTGTGTGTGTGTGTGTGTGTGTGTGTGTGTGTGTGTGTGTGTGTGTGTGTGTGTGTGTGTGTGTGTGTGTGTGTGTATGTATATGTGTGTATGATAGTGTGTATATGTTAGCGTGTGTGCGGTGTATGTTAGGGTGTGCGTGCATGTATATGTTCGTGTAATTGTGCGTGCGTGTTCGCGTGTGTGCGTTAATGTGTACGTGCACGTATGCTTAAAATTACACAATAAACACATAACCTCTAACTAAACCAAGCCAATGTCCTAGATTGACCTTCTGACGTGTTAAAGACGTGTCGCAGCAGTCTTGCGTGCGCCACGTGCAATCAAGACGGGAACCACATGAACCAGTTTCAACCAGACATACATTCCCTGAATTGGGGAGGGGGATGGGGGAGGGTTGAAGGGGAGGGGGAGGGGGAGGGAGAGGGGGGCGGTTCGGGTGGAGGTAGGAAGCTGGAAGGGGGGGGGAGGGGGGAGGGAGAGGGGGGCGGTTCGGGTGGAGGTAGGAAGCTGGAAGGGGGGGTGGCGGGAGGGGGAGAAGGATAAAGGGTGTTGTGGGGGTATAGGGGATAGGATGGGTGGAGGAGAAGGGGGAGGGGAGAAAAGAGAGAGGGAGAGAGGAGAGAGGTGAGAGATATAGAGAGGAAAGAGAATTAGAGAGATGAAAAGAAAGAGGGGAGAGTAGAAGAGTAGAGAACACAATCATATAAATTCACTGTTGTGACATTCATCAGTTTTATTGATTCTGATACCATTGCTTTGATAACGGAAGATAAGGACAAAGGTAAAAAATAATCTCGACTTACTTCTTCTCTTTTATTGATTATGTCATTCTATTTATATCAGATCTGCAGGAATTCTACTTCGGTAACTGAAATCTGGCAAACAAAGACCGTAGAGTTATGTGATTTGAGTATAAACAAACCTATTTTTTTTACATCAGTGAAGATACTATTACTACTACCACTAGTAGTAATGATGATAATGATGATGATGGATATGATTTTTAGTGAATATGGTGATTAGGATGATTGTGATGATGATGATTATGAGGATGATAATAGTGATTATGATGATTATGAGGATGATAATAGTGATGATGATGATGATTATGAGGGTGATAATAGTGATGATGATGATGATTATGAGGATGATAATAGTGATGATGATGATTATGAGGATGATAATAGTGATGATGATGATGATTATGAGGGTGATAATAGTGATCATGATGATGATTATGAGGATGATAATAGTGATAATGACGATGATTATGAGGATGATAATAACGATGATGATGATGTATTTATAATGATAGTAATTTTGATACATGATATCAATAATATGGCATATTCAAAGTATATATAAAAATGATAATAAAAATGATGATGATAATTGTGAAACAACAGCAACATATCTTGGCATTATCCTATTTTTTTTCCTTCTCTTGTATCTCATTATGTCCTTTGTAAAGATGACATTATTTACTCCAGTGATAATGACGTTATTTTTTTTATATTTTCTAGCTTTTTTTCTTGCATTTTTCTGTGTGCTTTTCTTCTCTGAAAGAAATGGCGTTCTTTTGTACCATATATTTTTTCTTTTTTTTCCTAAATCCGAACACCTTTTTTTCCTTTCCACCTAATCCGTTATCAATATCCTTTACTTCCTTCAAAAACTGACCTGAATTCCACCAGCGAAAAAATCTTTAAA
Organism: Penaeus vannamei; assembly: GCF_042767895.1. Taxonomy (NCBI): domain Eukaryota; kingdom Metazoa; phylum Arthropoda; class Malacostraca; order Decapoda; family Penaeidae; genus Penaeus; species Penaeus vannamei. Next base: position 35,104,953 of record NC_091571.1, read on the forward strand.
ATCATTGCTTGATTTTCCTTCTTCCCTGCTTCCTTAATTCCCTTTTCCCACGAAGGTCTTACCACACACCTTTTCCTCCTCCTCCTCCTCTTCCCCCTTTCCCTCCCTCTCCCCCCACACCTTTTCCTCCCCCCTTCCCCCCCTCCCCCACCTCCTCCTTTTTCCTTCGGCGTCACGTTGTCTTGGTGATGGTTTGTTTATCTTCTCTCGCCGGGTCCTCCAGGTCCAGCCGCTGACAGATCGCGAGGAACCACAGGTCGGGCCAGACGTTCTCAGTGTCGAATGGGGAGGTCGCTAGAAGTACTGCTTGTGCGTTCTCTGTTCTCCGTTTCTGATCGTTTTATTTTTTCTTCTCTCCAGTTTTCGGTGCGGGTTTTTTTTTGCGTTTACTTGATTGGGATTTTGATGTTTGGTTTTCTGTGTTTTTTTTTTCTCTTGGTTGTTTTCTGGTTTGGTGTGTTTTCTTCTTTTCTTTCTTTTTCTGTTTGGGTTTTGTCTTTTTTTTCTCTTTGTCTTTCCTTGTTTATTTTACTCGTCTTCATTTCCTGGAGGATTCACGTACTCGACTAGAGCTTAAGAATGAATTTATCTGTGTTACTTGACCTGATTGTGCTACAGTGTGTTAAAAATACGGTCTGAATATTTCATTCTGTCCGTCTAGCTAAGTCTCCCCTTTCCTTTCCAGTCTGCGCATCCTCTGTTAAAAACTTTAGGGACAACTTCAACGCTCCTTTTCCCTGCGTTGTCACCCTGGAAAACACAAACAATAATTAGTACCCGAGCAACAACTTACTATAAAACAAAGTGCCTCTACTTCGGTGTCAGCACTAAGCCGGCTGAGGGGAGAAAACTCAGCGAAAGTCACGCTTGCTTGTATTGATCAGAGTGACTGCACAGCGAGTAGTGAATTCGCTGCAACCCCTTTTTCTTTTGTTACCAAGCCCTGTATACGAACCCATGGGAAGGTAACCTCCCAGCTGGGAGTTCGAGAGCTGTGATGGTTGCATCGGTGACAGGCTGGTTGCGCTCTTCCTGTGGGACCCCGAAGCCTGTGATGTGGACTTTCTCTTGGCACCGTCGAGAACCGTAAACGCCATATTACTTACTTACGTGTGTGTGAATTGTTATTACCCCATCGACGCTGCTTACTCGCTGCCCCATCCCTCTCTCTCGTTCGGAAATTCAAACCCGAGTGCGTGACTTGTCCTCCTCTTCGACGCTGATCCGAGACTGCTTCAGCCCTCCTGAAGAAGGCCGTGCAGGGGGGAGGCTGGAAAGACCGATGCCCAGTTCGCATCTGTCGCCACCACTTCAGGACTTGAGGGATGACAGTCACCTACACCAGGCATGTCGCGACGTGCAGAGGCTTCGGATGCTTCTGGAAACTCCTTGTTAGGTATGTGTTTGTTGGCGTTTGTGCAGAGTTGCAATTTTTTGTCGTTTTTTTTTTTTTTTTTTTTTTTGCGAACGTAGATCATATATTCATTTGTTTTGTCTGCTGAGCTAATTAGGTAATTAGAGGTTGATATATCAATCTAATCATCTATCGATCTTTATTTATTTATTGGACTGATTATGTTTCTCCATTTGATTAATCAGTAAAGGATAAAATAATCTAATTACTACTTATTCATCTATCTAAAATCATTCATTAGTTTATTTCTCGGCTTATTATGTATTGACCTACCAATTCTCTATTTGTTCATTTATTCATCTAGTTATTATGAATAAATAAAGTCATTTATTTATTAATCTATTCATATTTTGGTATACCATTCATAATACAATGTCACTTTACAAAAGGACAGAGCCAATCCATCAAGGCGTCACTGATTCATATTAATTAGACGACTGTTAATCAGATCAATTATTGCAACATATTATGAGAGCAATGTCTATGTTGCAGCCATGCGGGTATCGACGGTTTCTCTTTGAGCTCTGGGAGAAGAGAGAGAGAATATAACATTATCGTATCTTTTTTTTTCTCTAATTCTGTACAAAAAAATTATGTCGACTTCCGATGATGGTAAAAGGACCCATACACGCGACTGTATTAAAATAGAGTAAAAGACCCAAAGATAAATGCAAGAAGGGTATCCTGATGAGACACACATAGCAACATTCATATAATTACTCACACACGCGTAGATACATATACCTACATACACTGAGAGAGAGACATAGACACGCACACAGATACAGACACACGTATGCACATACAGACACAGACACTATCAAAACAGACACTGACAACACACACACACACACACACACACACACACACACACACACACACACACACACACAGACACACACACACACACACACACACACACACACACACACACAAAACCCCCAAACAACCCCACAAAACCCCAAACAAACACACACACACAAGCGTAACACACTCCCACGAACAAACACACCCTCACAAACACCCCTAGAGTCCCATAAGCAGAATTACACCCGCATGTACAACCGCACGCACGCAGACAGAAAACGACACAGTACAGTAGCTCGTTGTAATAAAACTTGCACGCAATCGTATTTCACGGAAATATTTATGCTTTTACACTAATGCAGAGACGCTACATGCAGGCATACGTCGTATACGAAATGGATTGATGGATTATGGAATCTATTGATTGAATTATTTGAGGAACAATTTGTGTCGTGAATAGATAATTGAATAAGGTAGCGTCATTCCCATTATCTATGGTAACACCTAACGAAATATGACATTTTCTGTTTGTTTTGTAAGCTTCATTATAATGAAAAAAAAATCACAGGTTCAAACAAAAGTGTGAATTTTTTGTTGTAGTTATACTGATAATGATGGTGAATAAATAATAAAAAACAATCCACAATTGGAAGCAATTCTTGTGTCCTGATTGGCTAGCTATGGCGCCACTCGAGTGACGTCATAGCTCCGCCCCATTTTGACAGGTCACGTGAGGTAGGAAAGCGCGGATTATTCAAGTGTGTTGACGCACACACACGCACACACACACACACACACACACACACACACACACACACACACACACACACACACACACACACACACAAACACACACACACACACACACACACACACACACACACACACACACACACACACACCCTGCTTTGTCAAAATAAAGCCTCCTCAAATGATATAAAATAGATAAAAAAGAAAGAATAATCTTAATGATAATAGAATATATCAATGGCTCATATAATGAGCAATTTAGTGGATGAGAAAAAAACGGATAAATATAAGGAAAGATGATTTTGATTAAAGAAGAAAGAAAAGTAAACTGCCAAAGTTACGTACATGGATTTTTCAATACGTACACGCACGGACGTACATAAAGGGTTCTGGATATCACTTTCCAAAAAGGCAAAAGGAGGTGGAATAAAAGAATAAGGGAAAGAAGAGAGAGAAGAGAAAAGGGTAGGAGGTAAAAGGGGAATGGAGGAGAAAATTGGAGAAGAGGTGGAAGAGAGGGAGGAAGAAAAAGAGTAGGAGGAGGAGGAGAAAAAGGAGGAGGAGGAGGAGGAGGAGAAAAAGGAGGAGGAGGAGGTACAGGAGGAGGAGGAGGAGGAGGAAAAAGAAGAAGAGGAGGAGGAGGAGGAGGAGAAAGAGAAGGAGGATGAGGATGAGGAGAAAGAGAAGGAGGACAAGGATCAAGAGGAGGAAAAAGAAGAAGAAAAGGAGGAAGAGGAGGAGAAGGAGAAGGAGGAGGAGGAAGAAGAAAAGGAGAAAAAATAGGAGAAGGAGGAAGAGGAGGGGGAGGAAGTAGGAGGAGGAGGAGGAGGAGGAGGAGGAGGAAGAGCAGCAGCAGCAACAGGAAGGCGAAAAGGAGGAGGAGGGGAAAGAGGGGGAGATAATAATAATAATGATAATAATAATGATAGTTATAATGATAATAATAAAGATGATAATAATGATAGTGATAATGATAATGATAACCAAAGCAATAACGATAATTGTAATAATAATAATGACAAAAAAAAAAACGACACTGTAATAGTAAATGATTCTTCTAAAACTAAAAAAAAATAACAAAACCAATAATAATCACATTATCAATTACAACATAAAGAACAACAACAATCCAAGTAAGAAGAGGAGGAGAAGGAGAAGGACGAATAAAGGAAAGAAAAGAGAGAGAGAGAGAGAGAGAGAGAGAGAGAGAGAGAGAGAGAGAGAGAGAGAGAGAGAGAGAGAGAGAGAGAGAGAGAGAGAGAGAGAGAGAGAGAGAGAAAACAGAACACCGCAATGCACGCAATGGCAAGCGATTACAAAAACCAGTAAATGCAATGCGGACGCGATGCATTGCAATACTGTGCAGGATCCGAAGCAAGAACAAGAGAACAAGAATAAAAAAGTAAATAAAGAAGAACAAGGACAAAGCAAGAACAAAAAAGTAAATAAAGAAGAACAAGGACAAAGCAAGAACAAGAAGAACAAAGCAAGAATAAAAAGGACAAGAACAAAGCAAGAACAAGAACAAAGCAAGGATAAGAAGAACAAAGCAAGAACAAGAATAACAAGAAGAACAAAGCAAGAACAAGAATAACAAGAAGAACAAAGCAAGAACATGAACAAAGCAAGGACACGAAGCACAAAGCAAGAACAAGAAGAACAAAGCAAGAACAAGAAGAACAAAGCAAGAACAAGAATAACAAGAAGAACAAAGCAAGAACAAAGAGAACAAAGCAAGAACAAGAAGAACAAAGCAAGAACAAGAATAACAAGAAGAACAAAGCAAGAACAAAGAGAACAAAGCAAGAACAAAGAGAACAAAGCAAGAACAAGAAGAACAAAGCAAGAACAAGAACAAAAATAACAAGGAGAACAAAACAAGAACAAGAAGATTAGGAATAAAGCAAGAACAAGAACAAGAACAAATACAAACATAAACAAACAAACAGCATCGACGGCAACAAAAACAAACGACAAAAACGACGACAAAGCAAAATGGATAAGAATATACACGTATGATAAATAATAACAATAATCATAGAAATAAACAGATGAATAACAAAGAAGAAAAAGAATAAAATAAACAGGCAGATTGAACAATAACAAACAACTAACAAATATGAACAAAACAAAACAACAACGTAAACAAACAAGAAATGCTCAAGAACTAAATAAAACAAAGAAACAAAGACGCAGAGGGAAAGGCAGATACATAAACAAAGAAACACACAAACAACAATAAAAACAAAGAAACACACAACGAACAAAGACAAAAACAAAGAAATCGCACAAAGATCGAACGCACGAACACACCTGAAAAGTCGAAGCCACGCCCCTCTCGCGACTGCACGCCAGGCACATACAACCAGGTAGTTCCACTTCTAATTAGCCTTTTGAACCCAAAAATGAAATTGTCCCTTTCTCTAGAGTATGCTGACGGTTGTTCATGGAAAGGAACTCTTCGTTATCGTCAATAATAATTATAACAATAGCGAGTAAATTGTACAAATTATGTGTCTAGCTATATCTGAGATCTCTATCAGATAGTGCGCTCTCATTGGCTGAACGTGGTCATTAGCTCCGCCCCCTGTCTTGTCCTCAACAATTGGTGCGGTATCTAGTTGTAAGTGCTATTTCAGTATA
>NC_091571.1:35130566-35138066 GCF_042767895.1 Penaeus vannamei
ATTTTTCATTAAGTTTTTCAGTTGTTCTTTTACATATTCATGAATATATGGAAATATTCCTTTATTCAATAATCTGCTTATCTCTCCATGAACCTAATCTCTAAACCCATCTATTTAATTAATCAACATATCGACGTATCTCTATCGTTACCTATTCATCAGGTAATTAATTTATTCATTCATTTGTTATTCACGAGAGAAATCTAAATTTTGAAAAGGTTAATCATCGAGAGTGATTTATTATTATTATTTTTTAATATAAAATTCTCAGTATTAATTTGGCGAAAGTTCCTAAGCGTTTCTAACCCTCTGGATAATCCCTTATATAATTAGAGTAATGAAAGTTGCTTTGTTTAGGTGAGTATGGCGAGGGTTGTTTGCTTTGATGGGGTAGTATGCTTTGAAGTTAGATTTTTGCTGTTTAAATATACGCTTCTTTGTGCAAAATGTGTGTGGGTATGTGTTTTGTGTGTGTGTGTGTGTGTGTGTGTGTGTGTGTGTGTGTGTGTGTGTGTGTGTGTGTGTGTGTGTGTGTGTGTGTGTGTGTGTGTGTGTGTGTGTGTGTATGTGTGTGTGTGTGTGTGTGCGTGCGTGTGTTTCTGCGTGTCTGTTTGTGTTAATGTACGCATGTGTATGTATGTGTATATGCACATATGTATGTGTGCATATATGTACGTGTGGTATTCATGACGAACAGATTGCAACAGGAACACGAAAGGGAAGAACAAGAAAACACACGAATATCCCGAAGGCCTTTTCGCTAATGCTTCGTCAGGGCCCGAGGAGGCATTAGCCAAAAGGCATTCGGCATATTCGTGTGTTTTCTTGTTCTTCCCTTCGTTCTCCCTGTTGCATATACGTACGTGTGTGCATATTTACGTGTGCGTATGTATGTGCATATGTACATGTGTGTATATATCCGTGTATGTATACGTGTGTGCGTACGTACGTTTGTGTGTATGGATGTTTACGTATGTCCTTACGCAAGTGCATTATCAAATATTTTTTCTCCATCAGCTAGTCCTCCTCCACACTCCTCCCACTTCTCGGAACTCCGCCTCCTAAGCCACGCCTTTCTCGGTAGTCCAAACGAGTGGCTTTTCCCGAGCAGAGAGTACAACATTTGGAAGCAAGCGAGGACTTTTATTGATCTGGTTCCTCGATTCAATAATTTACGTAGTACGGGGTTTTGATTCTTGGAAAACTATTGATTGGTAGGAGTTTCGAGAACGTGACTTGCGCAAAAATTGGAGCAGTGGGTGCCAGGCTCTCGTAGAATTATTTATGCAAATGCCCAGCGTGTCCTAGATAGCAAGCAAATATTATCCTGTGTGAGGAAAGGTTTTTGCTATTGTTCAGATTGGTACTTTCTCACGTGTTCAGGTCGTGTCTTTTGTCAATTTGCTGTTTGTTTTTTCTTCTTGTATCTTTTTTTGACATTTCTTTTCGCTTTTTCTCTATGTACTTTTCATCGCTCTTTCATCTTCAATATCCTCTTCATTTTCTCTTTCAGTTTCTCGCTCTTTTCTTTTCCTTCTCCTTTACACCCTTCGTTATTTAACATCTCTCTCTCCATTTTTTCTCTCTTTCCATCTGTCTCTCTCCCTACCTCCCACCCCCATCCCAACCCCCTTAGCATTACATATATAATAAAAATTCACAAAATTAACCACAAACATTATCACCAATCAATGACCTACTCCCTACCACTCTACCCACGAATATCTCCTCTACGGATTTTATGACAGCATCGTAAACCCTTAACTATCCACAACACATACAAATCACGGAATTAATCCAAAGACCCCTTATCTTCAGCCGAGGCACGCTATCTAGAAGACACGCCCCCCCCCCTCGCGAAGACACGCCCCCTTCCCGATAAGGTCTTGCTTCTGTCCATCGACCTAGGAGGCAACTGGTTTCGTCCGGAATTCATGCACGCAATCGGAACCGCTTCGAACTGGTTCTCTTCACTACGGGGTTTTCTTGTAAATAATCATAGATGATGAATGGATATAAAAAAGGAGATTAGATGAATAATGGATTGATTTGATGAGCGATGACGATGATGATGATGAATGATGAGTGTATGGTAAAGGTTAGTTTCTTTCTTTGTTCTTCGTCCGCCGTGAGAAGTCCGCTGTTTGGACAATTTTCTTCTGTTTTATTTTTTAAACCTTTTGGAATAAGTTCTTTGTTTGGACAATTCTCTTCTATTCTATTCTTTAAACCTTTTGAAATCCGTTGTTGGACATGGACCTTTCCCAGTCTTTTCGGCGTCGTTCTGTTGGACATAGGCCTTTCCCAGACTTTGTCCACGTCGTTCTGTTGGACATGGGCCTTTTCCAGTCTTTTCCAGGTTGTTCTGTGGTGGACATAGGCCTTTCTCAGACTTTTTCCACGTCGTTCTGTGTTGGACATGGGCCTTTCCCAGTCTTTTGCAGGTCGTTCTGTGTTGGATATAGGCCTTTCCCAGACATGTCCACGTCGTTCTATTGGACATGGGCCTTTTCCAGTCTTCTCGACGTCGTTCTGTGTAGGACACAGGCCTTTCCCAGACTCTTCCACGTTGCTCTGTATTGGATATAGGCCTTTCTCAGACTTTTTCCACGTCGCTCTGTATTGGACATAGACTTTCCACAGATAAGTCCACGTCGCTCTGTTGGACAAGAGGCGTTCCCAAATCTGTGCCTCCTCCGCCGCTCTTGTCGTAGTCAGGGCCATTAGTTGGACAGAAACAAGCCGGTGATTGAGGTATGGCTTGGGTCATAGGAAGGAAAAGGGGCATACCCTACCACGCCGTAAAACCCCAGCTTCACCCTATATGATGGATGATACGTTCCAGATGAGAGATAGCACAGGACACACACACACACACACACACACACGCACACACACACACACACACACACACACAGACACACAGACACACACACACACACACACACACACAGACACACAGACACACACACACGCACACACACACACACACACACACACACACACACACACACACATATATATATATATATATATATATATATATATATATATATATATATATACAGAGAGAGAGAGGGAGAGAAAGAGAAATATATTATTTATGTTTGACGTCAGAGCACCTTCGCTGATGACGTAAGAGTGACGAAAGATTAACCGCCAGATGATTAAGATGGAATTTTAACCCTTATGTGGAAAATATCGACTGGTATTTATATATTCTTAGGTGTGTGTGTGTGTGTGTGCGTGTGTGTGTGTGTGTATGTGTGTGTGTGTGTATGTGCGTATGTGTGTGTATGTGTGTGTGTGCGCGTGTATATGTGTGTGTGTATATGTGTGTGTGTGTATGTGTGTACGTGTGTGTGTCTGTGTGTGTGTGTGTCTGTGCGTGTTTGTATGCATTATCGAAGCAGGAAATAGTGTTTATGTGTGTGTGTGTGTGTGTGTGTGTGTGTGTGTGTGTGTGTGTGTGTGTGTGTGTGTGTGTGTGTACGTGTTTGTCTTTGTTTGTGTGTATGTATGTGTGTGTGCGTATGTGTTTATGTGTGTGTGTGTGTGTGTGTGTGTGTGTATGTGTGTGTGTGTGTGTGTGTGTGTGTGTGTGTGTGTATATATTATATGTGTGTGTATGTGTGTGTGTGCGTGCGTGTGTGTGTGCGTGTGTGTGTGTGTGTGTGTGTGTGTGTGTGTGTGTGTGTGTGTGTGTGTGTGTGTGTGTGTGTGTGTGTGTGTGTGTGTATGTGTGTGTGTGCATGTGTGTCTGTGTGTATGTGTGTACGTGTGTGTGTCTGTGTGTGTATATGTGTGTGTGTGTTTGCGTATGTGTGTACGTGTGTGTGTATGTGTCTGTGCATATGTGTTTATGTGTGTGTATGTGTATGTGTGTGCGTATGTGTGTGCGTATGTGTGTATGTGCGTGTATGTATGTGTGTGTGTACGTGTGTGTGTATGTGTCTGTGCGTGTTTATATGCATTATCGAAGCACGAAATAGAATTCCTCAGCTTCGCAGAAATCACGCACTGCTTTCAAGAGCGGAGAGTGGAAGATCGAGAATTTTTGCGAGAATCCGATTGGCGCAGAATTTGCAGCTAATCAACGACAGATTCGCCCGAGGTTATATAATCATCACCTTTCCCTGTTCTTCATTTGACATGCCTGTTTCCAGAAGGCTGGTCGGGTCGGGTATTAACGTGTCTGTTAGCTTTTCTTTCCGGTTTAAATTACTTTTTTTTTAAATTGTATTTTGTCGTGTTAGTGTTATCGTTATTATAGTGATGATGATTTTGGTGATGATGATGATGATGATGATAATGATGATTTTGATTATGATGATGATGATGATAATGATAATGATAATGACAATGATGATGAGGATAATGATGATGATAATGATGACAACGGCAACAACCATAACAAAACCAACAAAGCAAAAAGAACAACAAGAATAATGATAATAATGATGATTAAAACTATAATAATACGAGTAATACAAGTATAAGTATTAGTATCTGTCGCAAGTACAATCAATACCGTTTGTCCCAGCATTAAGAGAAAGCGCTTGCAGGTTGATTGCAGGATTGGTCAGTGTGCAAAAGTAATTTATCATCGAATATTTTCGAAATGTAGGTGTGTTTGCGTTTATTTTCTGTGTATTTGTGGGAGTGCGCTTCTGTTTACTCTAAACGTTATTGCTTTATATATATATATATATATATATATATATATATATATATATATATATATATATATATATATATATATATATATTTATATATATATATATATATATGTGTGTGTGTGTGTGTGTGTGTGTGTGTGTGTGTGTGTGTGTGAGTGCATATACATATATATACATATATGTATATATATATATATATATATATATATATATATATATATATATATATATATATATATATATATATATATATATATATATATATATATATATGTACGTACGTATACGCACACCCCCTCCCCCTCCCCTACTCCCTCCCGGACCCGCACCCCCTCCCACACACCCCACGCCAACTCACACACCTCATTTCCATTCCAGAAAATTCGAGAAGCTAACGATCCACTGCCAGCGCTTCGTCGACTTGATTCCCGTTTCCTTCGTCCTCGGGTTTTACGTCAACATCGTCATCCAGCGTTGGTGGGACCAGTACAAGACGATTCCTTGGCCAGATTCCTTGTCCGTCTTCGCTTCGACCTGCATCCATGGCCATGTAAGAAGAGGGAGCATGTGTATAATGTTTGGGATTTTTTTTTTTTACATGTTCGTTTGTTTGTTTATCTTTGTTTTTTTTGGGATTTGTTGTATGTTGTGGGACCTGTACAAGACGATTCCTTGGCCAGATTCCTTGTCTGTCTTTGCGTCGCCTTGCATCCATGGACACGTAGGGAGAGGGAGCATGTGTACAATGTTAGAGATTTTTTTTATTTTTTATGTTCGTTTATTTTTGTTTTGTTTTGGGATTTGTTGTATGATTGTAGTATGGTGTGTGTATAGTGTTGTAGGATTTTTTTTGTTATTTATTTTATGATTCTGATATGGGGCATGTGTATAGTATTTTGTAATTTAGAAAAAAATGTATGATTTATTGTATGATAATATGATGTATACATAAAAAGTTTTTTTTGAGGTCGGGATGTTATTATTTGTTTATTTTTCTAAAGTCATTTGTGTTGTTTGTTTATTTACTTTCTTGGTGTTTGTTTTTTTGTAGATGTCTTTGGTTTGTGTTTACTTTTAGAAGAGACGGTTATCGTGACGTCACCAGAAGTGTCACGTGATCACTCGGAGGCAGCGGTGGGCAAAAACAACAAAATACTTCGTTAAGTATTGGTCTGTCGCGAACATCGTCCCTTTTCTTCGGTTTATATAAGATTCGCATCCTTTTTCGCCCTTTTCTAAGAAACTTCGACATGGTAAACAGTTACATAATTATTGGATGTGCAAATGGACAGCAAAAAGGTTCAACTTTTGAGTTATAATTGCTTTCCGAAAGACCCCGAGAGAAGGAGGCTTTGGCTATCAATCGCAAGAACTTTGATCCTGCACCTGGGAGTGATGTAAGAGTTTGTGCTAATGGTACGTACGATAGCTTTTCTATAAAGATATTCTAAAATCTAAACGGTTATGTTATATCGTCATAACTCTTTCTAGGGGATTTATTTTTCCGTGGTTAGGTATAGGCCTAGGCGGTGGTAGATGTTGTGGGTGACTGGTTACTATTGAGTATGTTCTTTCACTTTAAATTTCAGTTAATTTGATTTTAAAACTTTCCCTGAACAAAGGTCGGAAGACATTAAATAGGAACAAAGTGAAGATAGTAAATCTAATGGCTGCTATACTGCCTTCTCAACAACTTCAGGAAATTTGCTGAAATCTTTTCAAGGTATCATGCGTGGGAATGTAAATTTAACCTTATAGAAATGTCTGGCTATTACGTCCGAAAAATATAGATAAAACAACTGTTTTGAGCAACTTTTCGAAAAACCAGGCCTAAAAAGCAAAGAGAGAGCAAGAAAGAATTTCAGAAGTTCATGAGAATTTAATCTTACGACTACGAACCAGTCTTAGTAAAAGCAGCATTGAGTACTTCCTTGTACCCTTCCAGAGATTTGTAGGCCTTTACTTCTTTTTATGTGTAAACACCAGGTGTTTGTATAAAGATCGGTCAACCAAACAATTAAACAATTAGTATGGCCCAGCAAATACAGATAGCTGTATTCTGATTTTTTCTTATATTGAATACCAAATTCCAATATCCTGTTTTGTTTTAAAACTTAAGAAAAATACTTGAAAGTTTCGAGTGATTTGTAGGCTTTCAACTCATCTGTGTAACTACCCGGCGTGTGTATTAGGTAGAGATGAATATAACCAAAACTAACATAGAACCAACCACTGGGGCTTTCAGAGGAGCCATCAGAGAGAGAGAAAGGATCTGGTAAGCTTTCTGTACCTTTAGAATACATAAGTTTATCATCATGACGTTTTCAGCAATTAAATCGAGAGATTTGTGGTAGGTTGACATCGTTCTCACAGCTGATTCCGCGGCCATTGTTGATCTTTTGGCCACCAGTGTTGTGCTCGAAAAAACGTTTTGTTTTTTTCATGACCGTCCCTATATTTTGTTTGATTGGTTTTCATGTTTTTTTGTTATTAATGTATTCTCATATTTTTGTTTAAATACTAAAATAAATTTGCTTGTTTTGCTGATGTAATCTACGCCAAGGAATGTTAGTCTTATCTTTACAAACAATCTTTTAGATAAACATTTAATCATCATTTTTGTTGTAAATCTACGGGTTTATTTGTTTGTGATTCGCCAATGTTTTCTGTGTTTGATTATCGACTATTATTCGTATATTCAATATATTGCTCAAATGTAATAAGAAAAATAAAACGCAGATGATACTGATCTACGAAATAAAACATGCAATCAATTTTGTGTGAAAGTGTGTCTGTATGTAAATACACAAACACACACACA
>NC_091571.1:35140566-35148066 GCF_042767895.1 Penaeus vannamei
TCCCTCCCTTCTCCCTCCTCCCTCCATCCCCCTCCTCACCAACACCCTCCCCAACCCCCCCCCAAAACAAACCAAAACTCTCCAACCAACACCCCCTCTTATTTCTCTCACCCCTCCCCCAAAACTCTCCAACCAACACCCCCTCTTATTTCTCTCACCCCTACCCCAAAACTCTCCAACCAACACCCCCTCTTTTTTCTCATCCCCTCCTCCTCACCTCAACAGGTCGTCACCTTAGCGGTCTACTCCTTCTGCCTGGGCACGGTCATGGGCAGGCAGTTCCTGGACCCGAAGCTGCAGATCCCAGACCACGACATCGACTTCTACGTGCCCGTCTTCACCTACCTGCAGTTCTTCTTCTACATGGGCTGGTTGAAGGTCGCCGAGACGCTGGTGAATCCCTTTGGTGAAGATGATGACGATTTTGAAATCAATTGGCTGGTGGATAGGAATCTGCAGGTAAGGGTGTTTTTTTTTTGGGTTTGGTTGGGTTTGGTTTTTTGTCTGTTTGGATGTCTGTTTGTTTTGTATTTTGGTTGGTTGATTAGGTAATTGAGTGATTGGGTAGCGTGTTTGTTTATTTCTTTGTTTATTTATTTGTTTTTATTTATTTATTTGTTTATTTTTATCTATTTGTTTATTTTTGTATTTATTTATCTATTTGTTTGTTTATTTATCTTTGTGTTTATTTATTCATCAATTTGTACATTTATTTATCTATTTGTTCATTTATTTATCTATTTGTTTGTTTATTTATCTATTTGTTTCTTTATTTATCTATTGTTTGTTTATCTATCTATTTGTTTATTTATTCATCTATTTGTTTATTTATTTATCTATTTGTTCATTTATTTATCTATTTATCTTTGTGTTTATTTATCTATTTATTTGTTTATTCATTTATCTATTTGTTTGTTTATTTATCTATTTACTTGTTAATTTATTTATTTGTTTATTTATATAATTATTCATCTATGTGTTTATTTATTTATGCATTTATTTCTTTATCTATCTATTTATCTCTTGATCATTTTCTGTGTTTATTGGATATGATTTCCTTGGCTTATATTTGATCTTTTACGGATTATAATTATAATTTATTTGATATGACTTGTATCTGAATTGATTCATTTTCTATAATATTTTCATTATTGCAATCCGCTTTCAACAAAATTGTAAAGCAAATGATGTTCTGATCGTGTTATTTATTGAAGGCTGAATGTAATTAAAGAAAGAAGGAAAAAAAAAACAGCAGTTATTGAACATCCGCATTGATTTCATATAATAGATATCAAGTAATATTTAAAAAACTAATAATTTGATATAAATAACTTAAAAAAAACTTAAATCCTGAGCATCCAGACTTCAAGACTTGTACTGGAATAAGATCATCTAATACATGTACTGGGATGGAATCTTCCCCTTATTAAAATTAATAATTACCTAGACCTAAAAATAAATAAAATAAGATCCAATAATAAAATTATTTCTTAAAAAAAGTTATGATAACAAAATAAGATATAACAAATAACAAATAAGATATAATAACAAAATAATTTCATTACAAATAATGTTCCAGGTATCGTAAATCATAGTGGACGAAATGCACCTAAAAATGAACTAAAATATATGAAAATTTCATAAAAGTTCACTACTTAGACCTAAAAACTAAACTAGAATAAGAAAAAAGAACAATAATTTCTTTTAAAAAATTATATATCGTACCTCATCGTGGACGAAATGCACCTAAAATAAACTAAAATAAAACCATTTCTTAAAAAAAATCATAGTGGACGAAATGCACCAAAACATAAACTAAAATAAAATAATTTCTTAAAAAAACCCTTTCAGGTATCGCACCTCATAATGGACGAAATGCACCTAAACATAGACTAAAATAAAATAATTTCTTAAAAAAACCCTTCCAGGTATCATACCTCATAATGGACGAACTGCACCTAAAAATAAACTAAAAAAAAGAAAAAAAAGTCCTAAACTAAAATAAAAAGAATTCCTGATATTGCACCTCATCATGGACGAACTGTACCTAAAAATAAACAAAAATAATTTTTATTTCCAGGTATCGTACCTCATAATGGACGAACTGCACCTAAAAATAAACTAAAATATTTTTTTTTTCCAGGTATCGTACCTCATAATGGACGAACCGAATCTAAAAATACTAAAATATATATATTTTTTCTAGGTATCGTACCTCATCGTGGACGAGATGCACAGCGAGCACCCCGACCTCATCCAGGACATGTACTGGGACGAAATCTTCCCCCAAGAGCTGCCCTACACCGTCGCCGCTGAACAATTCCGGAAGGTGGCGCCGCAGGGATCCACGTACCACATACAAGTGCCCGACGAGGAGCAGGATTTCTTGCCGCTGGTCGAGGAGGAGGATGGCGAGGACGAGGCTAGTTTGCCGGTGAGTGAGGGGTGGGTTGGAGGGGGAGGAAGAGGTGAGGGGGAGGAGGAGGAGGAGGAGGATGGGGAGGAGGTGAGGGGGATGGGGATGAGAAGGAGGGGGAAGAGGAGGATGGGGGTGGAGAGGAGGAGGTGAGGGAGAGGAGGAGGTGAGGGGGAGGGGGTGGAGGAGGGAGGAGGGAAGAGGTGGAAGAGGAGGTGGAAGAGGAGGACGAGGGAGGAGGAGGTGAGGGGGTGAGAATGAGGAGGTGGTGAGGGGGAGGAGGAGGGAGAAGGAGAAGGAGGAGGTAGGAGGTAGGAGGTGAGGAAGAAGGAGGGGGTGGAGGAGTGAATGAGGGGGAGGTGGAGGAGGAGGAGGGGCAATTAAAAAAGACAAAACTATTCTATTCACCCAAACATTAATGATAAAATCCACTATTTTATTCCCTCAAAGAGTGCTACAAAAACACTCAGCTTTTAATTTAGTCAAACTAATAAAAAAAGGCAAAACTATCCTATTCACCCAAACATTAATAAAATCAAATCCACTTTTTTATTCTTTCAAAGAGTGATACAAAACATCCACTATTCTATTTAAACTGTAATGAAAAGAGACTAACCTATCCTATTCACCCATAAATTAATTTTAAAATCCCACTATTTTATTCCCTCGAATAGTTATATAAAAACACTATTTTATTCCCTCGAGCAAAAGAGAGAGAGAGAGAGAGAGAGAGAGAGAGAGAGAGAGAGAGAGAGAGAGAGAGAGAGAGAGAGAGAGAGAGAGAGAGAGAGAGAGAGAGAGAGAGAGAGAGAGAGAGAGAGAGAGAGAGAGAGAGAGAGAGAGAGAGAGAGAGAGAGAGAGAGAAAGAAAGAAAGAAAGAAAGAAAGAAAGAAAGAAAGAAAGAAAGAACGAAAGAACGAAAGAACGAAAGAACGAAAGAACGAAAGAACGAAAGAAAGAAAGAAAGAAAGAAAGAAAGAAAGAAAGAGAGAAAAAAAGAAAAAATCAACACGCCTAGCTATCTAAACCTGACCATTCCACCAACAGGACGAAGAGAAGGGCGAGTCCCCTGAGAAGAAAGCCTCAAGTGCCAAGTCCATCAGGTCTCGTGTGGGTTCCGGCTTGTCCTCGAGGAAACCTTCCATGCTGTCTATGCTTCTGCAGCGTGTGCGGTCCGGGAGTCAAGAAAACACGAGGAGAAGAAGCACTAAAGGATTTGGTAAGTCGTTCATACTACATTCTTTGTTTGTTGATTTTTTTTTATGTTGTTTTTCCCGTTTTATATTTTGTTTTACTTTTTCATACTAGATTTTTTTATAAGGCTTTTTTCTTGATGCTTGAACTACATTCTTTCTTTATCTATTGTTTTATAATATTGTTTTTTCCCTTTTCATATTTTGTTTTAAATTTGCTTACTAGATTCTTTTGATATAATTTTTCATCTTATATTTTTCTTTTTTATATATACTGCAATTGTTTTTTTTACTATGCGTTTCTTCCTATATACTATAATTTACTTTTGAACCAATAAAATCATCGTGTTATATTCATCTCCTGCTAAAAGTCTTTATTTTTTGTCTATTTGCTTTTCTTTTTCTTTGTTTTATGCTCAAGATGCCTTTGACCATCGACATTTCTATCAACTAAATCATCCGCTTTGATATCTAACTCTTACTAAAACAGTTTCTTCCATTTTTCTCATGTTTTTAAAACCATCATTACCCTTTTTTTTAATGTCCGCATCCGCTTTTTTTAGTATATGTAGTTCAGTATTTTGTTACAGGTCTGTGGGCACGCAAGGGAAAAAGATCCGTTGTCAGGCCTAAAAGGTCGGTAAAAGAAGAAGAGCCAAAGACATGAGTATGACCTTGCAGTCACCTCACATTCCCAAAAATGTGTGTATTTCCTGGCCGCAGAAATTCGGACTGCAGGAGGGCGATGGGATGTGAAGGAGGGGACGGACACCCCCGTTACTCACAGATGCATGATGTTATACTAGTTCAACACGTTTGCAAACACGGTAGGATGGAGCTATGTCGTTGGTTTACCTGTCGTTCCACGTTCACTTGTCGCCTGGTGCAAAGGGTGTAAAGGTGATCTCGCAGACGTGACATAATCCGCCATCATCTTCAAATTTATCCTTCGTGGGATGAAGATTATTTCTCATGCAAAAAAATGCACAGCTGCGAGACATGCCTGGGACCTTTGTTAGGCTGTTGGACCTTCGCACGTTCAGATCACTCCTGGAGATGCGTCGCGGCTGCTGACGAAGTGGCTTCTGGGGCTTCCCTCTCGCCCTCGCGCTCCTTCGTCGGTAGGGATCCTGCCCTCGGTCTTTTCCGACTGACTGCGCCCCTCAAGACTTCTTCGTCATGCCGCCCACCTCCCTCACCGCACGATCGACGTCGGCTGTCTCTCTCGCCGACGTAAGCAGTACTTCCTTTGTCTCACTTGCAAGCAAACGTTTCACAAAAACACAACACGTTGCTGACGGCCGTTACAATTTTTGGTAAACGTTCCAGTACCTTTAGTAAACGTTCCGCTTCCGATCGTTTCGCGAGCGCCTCCACCTCAGGCAATTGCTCCTCAGGCGAATCTAGCTCTTCCTGCCGTTCCGCGAGCGACCCCTGGGCTGCCGGCTGCTCCCGTGGGCGATGCCGTCCGCTCCGGAGGCTGCAGTTAGGTCCTTCCATTTCCGGTGGGCTTCAAGTGGACGACCCACTGCAGGATACTGGATCAGCGGCTACACAGGTGGCCACTCCCGTACCTTCGCCACCTGTTCTTCCTCCGCTGACCACCTGTTCTTGGAAATATCATGGCCTTACTCCCGAAACATTGCCGTCAGCGCCTCCTTCCTGTAGTACCTCTCTTACCGTTAACATACCATTATCGTTTTCTCCTGTTAAAGGTATTTCTCCTTTGGGTAATGATCTTGACCACTCGATGTCCTTCGTAGTTGTGCCACATATATGAATAATCAAAACCTTAATACGTGTAGAATGTTATTTAGGATATGCAAAAGATCTACAGCATTAAAGAGAATCTGAAAGATCTTATTAGAAAATCCTTTTGGCAATGCAACATATGTATTCCACTGTCATATGATGAATGCCCCCTTTTCAGTGTATATGTATGCTAATTTCAAATGTTAATGTGAATCAATTATTCATTTCTAGTGTGATTGGTTTGAGGTATTTCTAATTTGTCTCTGATGTCCATCCACCTGTAAAACGGTTCATTACATTCAATTGAAATATTATACCAAAATGGTGTTTACTTAGATCCTATTGTAATTAAATGATATCTATCAAGGCCCTAATTACCAAGCGTAAAATTACCTTAATTAATATTTATTGTATTTTTTTTACATTTAATATGAGTATTTCTTTTGCTCCACGAAATGAAAGTGTAACTCAAAACGATATTCATTATTCATTCATTCTCTAGACTGATAAACGATCATTAATCAAAACAAACAACAAACAGACTGACGGCAAAAATACCTTCAGACAAAGACAGAACAAAGGATGGTTATCACACACACACACAAACAAACAGACAACAAAAATAAGCCAAAAAACATAGAAAGAGATACAAATACAAACTGCAACAACAACAAAAAATCCCAAACTACGACATGCAACAGTTATGTTGTTAAATCCTGTGCTAGTTAGGGTAAAAGCGTTATCCTAACTATTATCTATTTATCTATCATTTATTAATCATTTTTATGCGTATTGCTCTCTTTGACACCCGCCTGGTAGACCAAGAAGCAGATCAGTACTATGTGAGAACGAAACAAAACGAAACAAAACGAGAATAACACTCATCCAACAGGGTATGGCTGGGTATGTGGATATGGTACTTATCGTAACAGGAAAGAGGGTAGTACACTTCAGGATAATATCCAACAGGTTCGAAAAAAATGTGAAAATGATGTAAAATGGACAAGGTAAAGATAAGAGGAAATGGATATAGATAAAACTGATAATCTTTTACACGCAAGGTTGAAATAAATTGGTTAAAAGATTGAAATAAATTGGTTAAAACGGTTCAGTACAAGAACCACCAATTACGAAAAGAATGAGTGACACAACAGGCAAGAACAAACAAGGAAAATAACGGAGAGGAAACGAAACGGGCCAAACAAACAAATAAAAGGAACATTACGATAAAACTTTTAACTTTCCCAATTTTTTTTACAAACAAAATCATCATGCAAAACATTTGCAGTTTTTTTTTTCTATTATAAAATTATTTTGGTGGTTACTTATCAAAAGGAAATATATTGCCTGAATGGCTATGCTGACTATTATGCAAACGAATATGAGGACAAATATACGAGATAACGCTACTGGTAAATTTGAATATTGGTAAATTTGAATATTGCCGTTGTGAATAGAGAATATTGGTAAAGTTTGCAGAATTGTTGCAAACGAATAATTATTCGAAGTACACGAATTGCAGAATCATGCAAAAAAGAGCACGTTTCCAAGCCTATCGTGGTATTTGAGTGGATAAAGAAAATGCGATGTGCCATATTTACGACAAGATGTAACAAAAAACAAGAAAAAGAAAAGATATAAGAGACCATCTCGACGTCATAAATAAACCATATCATAATCCACTCGTGACGTCACTTGTCTGAAGTCACGGTAACAATAACAGTATCTCTGTGATTATAGGAAGCACGGTGTCAATTCGTCAGATGAAGAGACGACCAAGCCAGCTGAGGTCTTCGTCAAGGATGTCGTCCTCGACCCAGATGACCCTGCAAGGTTCCGCTTCGCCCACGAGGAAGATCACCTTGGTTGGCGAGGTGAGTGGTTGAGGTGCTGTCGGTTTTGGCGAATTTTTTTGGCATATTGGTTGAAATTTTATGAAGATTGTCGAGTGTATCAGCCTTGTATAGTAGTGTATTGTCATATACCCGGGCATGAATGTATGATAGAATATTGTATGTGCATACAGTTGCATATACACGTACGCTACACACACACACTCGCACAAGCACACGCACATACGGCACACACACAAGCACACGCACATACGGCACACACACAAGCACACGCACATACGGCACA
>NC_091571.1:35160191-35162691 GCF_042767895.1 Penaeus vannamei
GAGAGAGCGGGAGGGAGAGAAGAGGGCGAGAGGAGGGAGAGAGAGGAGAGAGAGAGGGGGAGGGAGAGGGAGAGGGAGAGAGGGAGAGGAGAGAGAGGCAGGGGGAAAGAGGGAGGAGAGAGTGGAAGGGAGGGAGAGAGAGAGAGAGAGAGGAGGGTGAGAAAGAGAGAGGGGGAGGGAGAGACGAGAGAGAGAGAGAGGGGGGTGAGAAAGGGAGAGGGAAGACGAGAGAGAGGAGGGAGAGGGAAGAGGGAGAGAGAGAGAGAGAGAGAGAAAGAGAGAGAGAGAGAGAGAGAGAGAGACAGAGAGAGAGAGAGAGAGAGAGAGAGAGAGAGAGAGAGAGAGAGAGAGAGAGAGAGAGAGAGAGAGAGACAGACACAGAGACAGAGACAGAGACAGAGAGAGACAAAGAGACAAATACAGACAGCGAGATGAAGATAGATAGACAGATAGAGAGAAAGAGAAAAAAGAAACAAAGAGAGACACAGAGAGTAATCGTGATTTGCGATGAATAGACAAAGAGAGAGATGAGAGAGACAGAGAAAAGATTCCTCTCTCGCAATTTCCGACTATCATGCAACACAGAATGGTGAAGCATTATCTTGCCTACGACCTGAGCTGCAAGGAGGCAACAGGAGATACTTAAGAGAAAAGAAAACACTTCACTTAAGAGAAAAGAAACACGATAGATAAACAGACAGACACTACTATTGTACTTCGATGTTCTCGGGAATTCGTCAAAAGGACATCCAGGAGAAATAGATAGATAAAAAATAAACGACAAATTGGATTAACTGCTTCATTTCTCCTCTGATGAAATCCTAAGGCATCCTATAGGTAAAACCACTATTTTTTATCTTTAATACTTTCTTTTTTTATATTTTTTTAGATGTAAAACCTATTTTTTCCTATTTTTAATTTTTTCTTGTTTTCTTATATGTAAAACGTCTCCTTTTCCGACTTCAATACTTTCTTTATATTTTTTATTTGTAAAACCTCTATTTTCTCTCCCTTCAATAATTCCTTTCTTATTTTTTTCTATCTTAAATACTTTCTTATTTTCCTGTATGTAAAACCTCTCTTTTTCTACCTTATATAATTCTTTTCTTATTTGTAAAACCTCTTTTTTCTATCTTTAATACTTTCTTTTTTTATTTTCTTATACTTCAAAACTTTCTTATTTTCTCTTTTTCCTTATTTTTCTTTCTTTAATACTTTCTTTGTTATTTTCTTATATGTAAAACCATTTTTTTCTATATTGAATAGTTTCTTTCTAACTGTCTTATTTTTTTTATCTTCAATACTTTCTTTCTTAGTTTCTTATCTTGTTCTATCTTCAGTTCCTTCTTTCTTATTTTCTTTTTTTCTATCTTCAATTCTTTCTTTCTTATTTTCTTTGTCTATCTTCAATTCTTTCTTATTTTCTTATCTTTTTTTCTATCTTCAATTCCTTCTTCATTTTCTTTTTCTATCTTCAATACTTTCTTTCTATTTTCTTCTCAAATGTCAAGAACGCCAGACATTTTCGAGAAGGCCGGAAAGATTACAATTTGTAAGGAGTAATTAGCGAAGATCAAAGATCCTTCATAATTAACCTGAGGGTGATTAAGCACTCTCTAATTAGCCATTGGCCTTAAGCTTTAAGGATTTTCTTTTATATGAAGTCTGTCGATTGGATCTACTCACGGCAGTAGGAACGGCGGGGAATTTTGATAAGTAGATAAACAAAGCCTATAGAGTTCTTACTTTCATTATCAATTTGGTTCCTTTTCTATGCTGTTGTTAGTGTCTTTATCAGTATCTGTATCATTAGTATAATCATTATTACCATCGTTATCCTTATTATCATCATTATATTCTTTAACATTATAATCATTATCACTATCATCATTATCATTATCATTATCATCATCATCATCATTATCATTATCGTTATCATTATAATTATAATTATCATTACCATTATCATTATCATCATCATCATCATCATCATCATCATCATCATCATCATCATCATCATTATCATTATCATTATCATCATCATTATCATTATCATCATCATTATCATTATCATTATCATCAATATCATTATCACCATCATCATCATCATTATCATTATCATCATCATCATCATCATCATCATCATCATAATCATAATCATAATCATTATCATCATTATCATTATCATTATCATTATCATCATCATTATCATTATCATCATCATCATCATCATCATCATCATCATCATCATCATTAT
The DNA here is from genome assembly GCF_042767895.1 of Penaeus vannamei. Taxonomy (NCBI): domain Eukaryota; kingdom Metazoa; phylum Arthropoda; class Malacostraca; order Decapoda; family Penaeidae; genus Penaeus; species Penaeus vannamei. The sequence continues at coordinate 35,162,449 of NC_091571.1, forward strand.
CATCATCATTACCATTATCATCATCATCAATCACTATCATCATTATTGTCATTATTATTATTATTATTATTTTTAGAGCAACTATATCCACTGCAAAATATGATATCCTTTTAAATGATAAAATACCCTCCAACATTACAGTATGCTAAAACAAAACATTTTTCTATACGCATCATGGACAATTACATCAATCGTAACAATAACAATACCATAAACAAAAAATAATGATGATGATGATGATAA
>NC_091571.1:35165191-35167691 GCF_042767895.1 Penaeus vannamei
TAAATGCCAATTATGAAAACAATGATAACAACCGATATGCTGGGATTTTCTGAAACGATACAACACAAAAGAAAGAATACAGAAATTGACTGCCTGGGATGAACTTCTTAAATATGTTCATTATTGTGATAATGATAATGAAAATAATAAAAGTTAGATAATAAATAATAATAATAATAATAAAGAATTATAATGATGGTAATAAAAATAAGCATGATGATAGTAATTAAAATAATGATAGAAATGAAAATAATTATGATAACAGTAATAAAAGTAATAATGATAGTAATGAAAATAAGAATAATAGAAATAAAAATAAGAAGGATAATAATGGCGAAAATGATAATGAAAATGAAAATAAATATAATAATACTACAAAAATGACAATGATAATAATAACAAACGTATAACACTCAGAACGCAAATGAAATACGAAAATAATTACTCGAAAGGATCACAAAGATACCAAAAAAATACTTCTAGTTTATTTGTTTATATTTATAAACAAATTTTATTTATATTGCAGCAATATATCCTTGTCCTCGGCCCAAGACGGATTCGATTAAATAACAGTGAAGGAAGAGATGCATACCAAATAGGGTTACGTGTGGGAGACGTTGTTGGTATTCATAGACTCACAGCTGTGGAGGAGTTTATGTAGATTTGATTGTGTGTGTGAATGTGTGTGTGGTTATGTTTTTTTTTGAGGGGGGGGCTGGTTGTGTGTTTATGTGAGATTTGCTTGTGTGTGTAGATTCGTGTGTTTATTTATTTATTTATTATTGTTATTATTATTATTATTATTATTATTATTTTTTTTTGGGGGGGGGGGGATGTGTGTTTATGTGTGCTTTGCTTGTGTGAGTGACTTTGTGTGGTTATGTGTTTTTGAGGGTGTTGGCTAGTTGCGTGTTTGTGTCTTTTGTTTGTTTTTTTGGTTGGTTGGTTGTTTATGTGATTTTGTTTGTTTTTTGTTTGTTTGAGTGTCTGTTTGTTTGTGTGTGAATGCGTTTGGTTGCGCGCGCGCGCGCGCGCGTGTGTTTATGTTTGGTAGTTTGTTTTTGTTTATGTGTGTGTGTGTGTGCGTGTATGTGGGTGCAGGGTGGGGTGTGTAAACCTATGGATGTAAGTGTTTTTTTTCGTGTCTGTAAATGCAGATCCAGTGGGAGTTAGTTATACGTGCGTGGGTGTGTGTATACCCGCATGTGCACGTGTGTGTATTCAGGTGTGTACGTGAATAGGATAATACGGCGAGTAATATGAATAACATATGTGGAAACATAGTTGTACATTGATTTTCTGACATGAAATTATTTCAGTGATTTATTATTTATTTATTATTTATTATTATTATCTATCTATTATTTATTATTATTATTTATTTATTATTTATTATTTATCATTTATTATTTATTTATTATTATTATTTACTTACTATCTATTATTATTATTTATTTATTTATTATGTATTATTTATCATTTCAATTATTTATTATTTCAGTTCCCCTATCTAAAACAAAAGTACAATAAAAAAAGAAAAAAAAAAAAAGAAAGTGCAAATCTTTAACATGCAGAAGTGCAAGTATTCAAGATAATAAAAGCGATTTTCTATGCACGGAACGCAAACATAGGAACGCGGTAACGAGACAGAAAACATAACTGCAAAATTCGATCAAAATATATTTTATCTTTATGTGGCATAGACGTATTGTATCTATTTACGTTATTCCGCATCCACTGTATTTAGTTCGATATTTAATAAAGACATAAAAAAATAGAAATTTAAACTAAAAAAAAAAGAAAATAAAATCATACATAAAAAATAGAAATTCAAACTGAAAAAAATAAATCATATCCTTTTAATCCTCTTAGAGAAAGCTTCCAAGTCTAACAATAGACCGTAACAGGATTTTTTTTTTTTTTTTACAGAAATAAATTTGAATAAAGAAAACAGATATTTTAGGCACGTATTTCTCACCAACTCTTAACGCACTTTAAACTTTGGTGAGAATGAATCCACTGTTAAATTTAGCAGACGAAGTTTTGCTGTAACATTTGAAGTATCTATCTATCTGTCTATCCATACCTATATTTAGGTATCTGTATCTATAGATTTGTGTATGTATGTATGTGTGTATGTATGTATGTATGTGTGTATGTATGTATGTATGTATGTATGTATGTATGTATGTATGTATGTATGTATGTATGTATGTTTTTATGTATGTATGTATGTATGTATGTTTTTTATGTATGTATGTGTGTATGTATGTATGTATGTATGTATGTATGCATGTATGTATGTATGTATGTATGTATGTATGTATGCATGTATGTATGTATGTATGTATGTATTTATGTATGTATGTATGTCTGTCTGTCTGTATGTATGCATGTGTGTATGTATGTATGCTTATATGTAAGTATGTATATCTACGTATCTATATATATCCTTACATCTCTCTGTATATCAATGTATTCAACTATATCTATATATCTA
>NC_091571.1:35190191-35197691 GCF_042767895.1 Penaeus vannamei
AAAGGATTTCACAATTACAAGATTAATTCACACGATTTACCAAGAAGATAAAGAGAGAGAAAAAAAGTAATATTATGTCATCTTTCTCGCGATAAAGGTTAATTGTGGTGATAAGGATTTATATCACGTTCTACCTGCATTGCATATTTCATTATTAATAGTAAAGAAAGAAAGAAAAAAAAGGATGAAGAAAAAAAGAAAAAGATAAAAAGAAAAAAGTAAAAAAGAAAAAGATGAAATGGAAAGAACAGAAAATAGAAAAAAAAAAATGAAAAGAGAAAAAAAAGAAAAAAAGTAAAAAAGAAAAAGATGAAGAAAAAAAGGAAAAGATAAAATGGAAAGGAAAGAAAAAAGAAAAATATTTGTCTACTTATGCAGCTATAAGACAATAAATCTATCTGTCTATCTGTCTACCTTTCTCTTTGCATATCTACCAACCTACCAACCTACAGTATGTGTTTCTGTTTGTGTTTGTATGTATGCATATGATTGTCCGAATGAATGTATGAATAAATGCACGTATGTATATATGCGTCTATATCTATTTATCTACATTTCAAAAAAAAAAAAAACAATTGAAGGTCATTTTGAGTCCAGTAAAGCGCTTATGTTTTTTATTTAATTAATTATTTATTTATTTTATATTATGTTCATTAATCTATTCGTATTACTGAGATGTAAAAACAAACAAACAAACAAAAAAAAACGTTTCCAATTGACCCCAATATCATAATCCAAGCTTCATGTAAATTATTTGAAGAAATATATATGATGATGTAAATGCCATAAAATCTATTATTATTGTTATCATTAATATTATTGTTGTTTTATACTTAGTATTATCATCACCATTACAATTATTATGATTATCAATATTATGCCTATTCTTCTTGTCATTATCATTATTATACCTGTTCTTCTTATTATTATCATTATTATCATCATTGCTATTGTTATTATTATTATTACTTTATTATTATTATTATTGTTATTATCATTATCATCATTATTATCACTATTATTGTTATTGTTATTATTATCATCATTATTGCTTTTAAAATAATCTAAAATAATGATAAAAATAATAGCGATGATGATTAGAACAATAACAATAATGATGAGAGTAATCATCATCGCAGTGATAATAACGATAAATTATGATAATAACAAACAAGACGATAACGACAATAGTAAAACAATTATATAATTACCCACAGTGATAACAGTGATAATGACGATACTGCTTTAGGTAATAAAAAGGAAACAATAGTTAAAATGATTTTGAGCAGCAAAAAAAAAAAAAAAAAAAAAAAAAAGGTGGACCTATATTTGTTTATAGAAAATAAATGTTTTGATATGTTTGATAAAATACTAATTAATCTGAATTTACTGAATAACAACCTTATTTTTTTCAGTGACAGAAAAGCGCATGTGCATGAAAATGGTATTGTATGCTTAATCATACGATCTGACAGTTATAAACTAATATCTATTTCCATTTTCGTTTGTCTATTTCATTTATTGTTCTTTGGGTCACACTGGAGACTATCCAAGATGTGTTGACCGTATCCTGTCTGTCTGTCTGTCTGTCTCCTCTCTCTCTCTCTTTCTCTGTCTCCTCTCTCTCTCTCTCTCTCTCTCTCACCCTCCCTCTCCCTCTCTCTCTCTTTCTCTGTCTCTCTCTCTCCCTTTCTCTCTCTCTCTCTCTCACACCCTCTCTCTCTCTCTCTCTTGTAATGGGTATCATTATCATTATCATCAATATCATCCTCATTGATATTATTACTATTATCATTATATTCATTTCTATGATCATTATTATTGTTATCATCATCATCATCAGTATGAATATTACCACAATTTCTAATATCATTACTGTAATCATTTTCAGCATTATCATTGTTATAGTCATCATTTTTAAGTACTTGCAGGCGTACAACCCCCCCACCCCCACCCCCCCCACCCCCCACATACACAGCAGGAATGCCGGTAAACAGGGAGATTTTTTAATTTCAGGCAATTGAGGAGCTCTTACTTCACATAGGAATAATAAAAGGGTACTAACATATGTTCCTAATTATACGTTCATTAACAACCCCATATTACTGAAAACCAAGCGAGAGCTAAGCTTGGCTGAATTGGGTATATTTTTTCATTTGCTTGTCGGTATGTGCATGTGTATGCTACGTGAGTATTTAGTATTTTCGGAAGTACATATTGATATGTCCTGCTCGGTCTGTCTGTCTGTCTGTTTATCTATCTCTCTGGCTCTCTCTCTCTCTCTCTCACACACACACTCTCTTTCTCACATTCTCTCTCTCTCTCTTTCTCACATGCTCTCTCTCTTTCTCACATTCTCTCTCTCTCTCTTTCTCACATTCTCTCTCTCTTTCTCACATGCTCTCTCTCTTTCTCACATTCTCTCTCTCTTTCTCACATTCTCTCTCTCTCTTTCTCACATTCTCTCTCTCTCTGTCTCAATCTATCTATCTATCTGCATATATATCATTCTCTCCCTCCCTTTCCCTCTCCGTATCATTTATCTGTCAGCGTGTAATTTTATCGTTATCATCGTTATTTTTGCTATCCCCATTTCCGTCCCTTTAATCCTTCTTTCAGTTATTATTACTATTTTTTCCATCACAGTCAGTATTATCACCATTATTACTTTCTGTCGTTGCCTTACAAATCCTGGATATGATTTCCCTAATGGTTATTAGTGTTGGGATTACTGTTGTCTGCCCTTTCGTCTCTCAATATTTTACGTACGTTCGCTGTATGGTAAGTGAAATACAGAGAACGGTTATATAAAACTCTTTTATTTCTATTTGTTCTCTAAGCCATTTTATGTAAGAATACTCCTTCTTCTTTTATTTCTGTTTCTATTTGTTCTCACTATAGACAGCCATTTTATGTACGAATACTCCCCCACGTGCGATATTGTAGTGAACTGTTTATCAAAATGATTCAATTAGCAAAAGGAATCACACTTTAAGCCTTAACAAGCACATTTTCCCAGCTGTTCGCGGGTCATCCCAGGTTAACGACCTAGTTTCACCCGTCCGGCCAGGTAGCTATAGTTAAGAGGAGATGAAAAGCCTTTTTTTAAACGTTTTTAATCACTTTTCATTTTAATCAGCTCGTGTAAAAATGGTTTTATTTATATATATTTTAATGTTCAGCCTCTTTTACATATTTTACTATCTTAATTATCCATAATGAAGATGAAATGGAAAGCGACACAATGATTGTTAAGAGCCTCTAAGACCATGCTTACTTTTTTATTTATTTATTTTATTTTTTTTTACCCACCTCCGCTGTCTGACCTGATGAACAGAGGTCAAACGTAAACCTAGACAGCCTTGACTGCAACGGGGCACTGACCTGGAATATCAACCTGGGAGACAAAGGCACAATTTTTTTGCAATAATTTACTGTGGCAATTGTGTTGATTTGGCTTGACCTGGATATCTATCTATCTATCTATCTAGATATCTATATTGTACAGATGTGTTGTGTGTTTTATCATCAATTATATTATAAGGGTAGAGCTGTTATATATCTATATCTATATCTATCTATCTATCTATCTATCTATCTATCTATCTATCTATCTCTGTCTCTCTCTCTCTCTCTATATATATAAAGCCGTGCTATAAGTAAATATTAATGATGTTTTTGTCCTTTTTATCTTAGTAAAGGAGCTGTACGCTGGCTCCTTTTTATAATTCACTATTTGTTTTATTTAATTCATTAGTCGCCGCAAGTACACAAGGTTTATCATAGAAAAAGGGAAATGATTAAAGAAAACGGGGAATCCCACTGTTAAGGACCCTCGGGAATGGCTTTCGGTTTTAAGTGTTTTTATTTCTTTTTAATTCTTAAGATTTAATTTCTATTATGGCTTTGTTTTTACATTTAAAGTTCTCATTTTTCACTTTCGTTTAGTTTAGAGTCCATATTCATCCCAGGTCCACCGTGCCTTGGGAGGGCTCTTACCGCTCGGCCGCTCCGACACGAAAAGCAAATTGACAAAAATAGCAATACGGCAGTTGACTCCCTCAGGAACACTCCGACATATGCAAATACGGTTTCATTCACTAAAATATCGCTGCATCGACTCCTGCAGCTTCCCCCCCCCCCCAAAGAGGATAAACAAAGGCAAGTGCTGTCTTTAATGGGTGGGCAAAAGCCGTTTTTTCGGGTCATACTAAATGCTGCCCGGTACGGCCCGGCATTGCCCGGTGCTAATAAATCTACTGCCCGGTAGCTATAAAGGCATTGATTGTACTGCCCCGTCACGGGCGGTACCGGGCAGTACCGGGACGTATTTAGTATGAAATTTACATGACGAAAAGAGACAAATAATGCGTTTATAGCTACCGGGCAGTAGATTTATTAGCACCGGGCAGTACCAGGCGGTACCGGGCAGTATTTAATATGATCGTTTTTTTCCATCCTTCTTGAGTGACAAACGAGTGCGGTATAAGAACAAGGTGGTTGGTTTGCAGTCCTTATTGGGATACAAAGAGTGTGGTCAGTGTGTTTGTTTACGATATTTGTTTTTGTTGTTCGTTCGGCGCCGCGGTCCCGTAATGGTAGTGTTTTGTGAGATGTTAAATGGAAGTTGCCCCACAGCCAACCCCTTTTGTTTTCTGATCCTGTTGCTTTAAGTGGGAGTGCCTTGTGAGGGTTTTGGAACCTCTTTCAATAATGAGATATTTGTCATTCTGATTTTCGAATTTCGTAAGGTGCTGTGTCTCTCTTTTTTTTAAATATAGATTACTGTAATTCATTTATTTGCATCTCGTGTATTTTGTCTTGCATTAATTCCGGTTATTATATATTATGTTCATTTACACTAGGCCGATGTTATTGATTTCTTATGTGGGTTTGTTGTTTTCGAATATTTCTTGTGAACAGACTGCATCGAGAATAAATGTGGATCCCCCAAAGAAGTTATTCTGATACCCTTGGATTAGGATTTAACCAACATACTGCATTTAACGCAGGGTATGCGATATACAGCACTGTCGGGGTTGTTTGTGGGTTGCTTTCTATCTCGTATGTCATGTATCTTTTCACCGGTTGTGATGGCGATTTTCACTGTCCTGCCAAAGCCCCTGTCAATCACCTCGGGAAGGACTTATGATGGTAATATGAGATCAGAAGTAGGTGCTGGGTCTGGTCTTGTAGGTTCTCCGCCTTCTTTCTGTGAGGTTTAGCAGGAAGCCTCTAGGCGGAGTAGTAGTGAGCGGAGTAGTAGCGGATATATATTTATCTTTATTAGTAGGCTTATTGTACACAGGGAAAAGTAGGCAGTCGTCATCCCGATGGATCAGAGGGTCCAGGAAAGGTAGTTTCTGATCCTCTTCTTCCTCTACCGTGGATTGGATTCTCTCGTGGACGGAATTAAGCTGCGTGTGGTGTTGGCACGGCTTTCTGAGGGCAACATCTACGAACGGAGCCAAGTAGAATGTCTGCCGATTATAGTCCTGTAGCCCTAACACTCTCCAGCGTCTCCATGAAGAGGCAGGTCATAACTGCGGTCAGACGGGAGCCCATGACAAGACGGCTAATCTGCTGGTATTCTTCCCTTGCGAACTCGAAGGAGCCGGTCCAAGGATAACTTCGGAGTCCAAGGATAACTTCAGTAGGCTCGGGAAGTGGCGTTTCGGCAGCGGAAGTTCATCGACTACCTTGGAACTGGTGACCCTCTCGACTGCTCGGATTGCACCGTCTTTGGGTCCGCTAGTAAGGAGGGATTTCCCATCAAAACCTGATAGCTTTTAATCGCTGAAGACGTCTGATGAGGTCCCCCGGAGTTATCCAGGTGGGAATCGCGGATGACTCCCACAGCAACGGAGAGGAGTTTACCTAAATACTTTACCCAAATGCTAGGGGGCGCTGCCAATACCGGAAGTGATCGGTCTTATCGGTACTCCTGGCTTCGGAAGGCCTCTCATGGACGGGTTGCGGGGGGTTCCTCCTCCAGCAGGTGAAGTAAGCCTCACGGACGGGTTGCGGGGGCCTCCTCCTCCAGTAGGTGTCGTAAGTGTTTTCCCTTAACTGAACGTAGAAGTAAGTCCCTCGCCTTCTTAATGAACCTGTGAGCTTCCACCTTCCCCTCGCCCAGTGATACTTTCCTTGTAAACAAAACCCGGGAAGTGAATTGTTTATTTCCTGTGTATGATTTTTATCCATAACAAGAGTAACACCCCCCCCCCCGACCTTTGTCTCGACGCGGAGACTCTTCAGCGCAGTAATGTATCTGAAAGGGATTGCAGCTAGAAAAAAAAATCGTACATAAAATGGCTGTCTATTATGAGAACAATTAGAAATATGAACAAAAGAAAGTTTCAAATCATCAGCGTTCTGTGTATTCCACTTACCATACAGCGATCGTGTGTAAAATATTAGAGACGAAAGGACAGGCTACAGTAATCCCAACACTAGTAACCATTAGGGAAATTATATCCAGAGGGCCCTGATTCACTACCGCACTTACGATGGTAAAATCACTGGTAACTATAGCTGTCATGGTAAACAGACAGCGGTGGTATTCACTAACAATTTGCCATCGGAGTTACCATCGTAAATTTTACCAGTGGTCAGAGCGCTGGTAACTTCTGGGAAGGCGGTGTCATCGCGTGTTATCTCGTCAAAAAATCATTATCTAAGCAAAGTTTTAGGTTTGTTTTTACACCTGATGTAACTAATATGATGGCAAACACATATCGCAATACGGACATTATGAAGAAATGCAAATTTCACATGAAAATAGCAAGAATAAAATCCACACAAATTCTCGGAAAATTATAGGCCTACATTATACTAGAACGCATGGAACCGATAAATAAGAGAACTCTTAACGAATTCTTTTCTAACATAATTATTGCACATATATAATATAACTGGGAATACCAACGCTAAACGAGTAAAGCAATTTCTGTGTCTGTCGGTATTTTGACAATAAACCAAAATGCATAAGAATACGCTTGAAATATTTTCTTTCGTGACAAATGGCGACGAACAAAAATTTTGTTTGGTTCGGTTCTCTGTTTAACAATGATGAAATACATATATGTAAAAAAACTTTGGACTGTCTCTTTGGTTTCAGGTAAACAAAAATATAATAAAACAGTGTTTGTCTTGGTTTCTATCTATACAGTAAATATATATCCAACATGATGGATATAATCAAATATATATATATATATATATATATATATATATATATATATATATATATATATATATATATATATATACGCTTGAATATTTGTGAATCCGGCCCCAGGATTTTTAAGGCAAAAACAGAAAATAATAATGGTAATAATACTGACTGTGATGGAAAAAATAGTAATAATAACTGAAAGGATCAAAGGGACGGAAATGGGAATAGCAAAAACAACGATGATAACGATAAAATTACACGCTGATAGATAAATGATACAGAGAAGGAAAGAGGGAGAGAAAGATATATATGCAGAGATAGAT
>NC_091571.1:35241361-35243861 GCF_042767895.1 Penaeus vannamei
GAAACGAAGAGAAGAAGAAGAAGAAGAGAGAGCAGAGAAGAGACGAGAGATAATCAGTAATCGTATAAAAAGCGAATTCGCCTTTCCAGCCATATTGCATCACAGATCCTGTTGCAACACTCTTATTGTCCATCTCGCCATCTCCCCTTTCACCTTCCTCTTCGCTTGTTTTCTCCTCGTATTCGCCATCAAAAAAGAACCTCTATTTTTCTACGTATTACTTCGTCGCTCGCTGCTATCCCGCCTTCTTGAGCTCTATAATGATCGTCTAATGAGGGATATTATCTGTCTCCTTCCCCCTCTGATATTCTTTTATCAATAGAACCATTCTCTTTTCTCCCCTTTAAGTACGTTTCTGTATACGTCTTTCCCCGCTCTAATACAGATCAGTATAGATTCTAAAACAAACATAAAGGAGGAAAACAAAAGAGAGGGAATCCGCCATGATAGGGGATTGGATGCTAATGATCGTATTAGTCGACGAAAGATATGGGTCGCGAGCTTATATTTTTTCTAGATTAAAACAAACATAGATGAAGAAAACAAAAGAGAGGGAATCCGCCATGATAGGGGATTGGATGCTAATGATCGTGTTAGTCGACGAAAGATATGGGTCACGAGCTTATATTTTTTTCTTGATTTAAAACAAACATAAAGGAGGAAAACAAAAGAGAGGGAATCCGCCATGATAGGGGATTGGATGCTAATGATCGTGTTAGTCGACGAAAGATATGGGTCACGAGCTTATATTTTTTTCTTGATTTAAAACAAACATAAAGGAGGAAAACAAAAGAGAGGGAATCCGCCATGATAGGGGATTGGATGCTAATGATCGTGTTAGTCGACGAAAGATATGGGTCACGAGCTTATATTTTTTTCTTGATTTAAAACAAACATAAAGGAGGAAAACAAAAGAGAGGGAATCCGCCATGATAGGGGATTGGATGCTAATTATCGTGTTAGTCGACGAAAGGTGTGGGTCACGACCTTATATTTTTTTTCTTTTTTTAGGAGGAAGCAAGATTTCGCGGCAAGGGAAAGAGGCGAAATTTTGGTTAATTGGTTTTGTCAGAAGGAATGTGTGGAAAGATGCTTGGCAGGATTGAAATCTTGAAGCAGAGTTGGCCAAAAATCCGGGTGAATGGGGTCTGATAGCGAACTGGATCCGTGGTCGGAATAAGGATCAAATTCGGAATTCGTGGCCGGTGCGAGTCATAGAAAACGGATCCGTAGAAGAGATTTTCTGGAGAAAAGAAAATGGGTTTTAGATTCATGGATGGTGGACTTGCTTGTTTTTTTTTTTCTTTTTTTTTTTCTTTGTGTCCTTTTTTTCAGTATTTGTTATTTTGATGTTCGCTAGAGATAAAAAAATTAAATGTAATTGTTTCAGTATTCCGTTTATCTTAATGATTTTTATGTTTTTCCTTTATACATCCAGGGAAAAATCTCTCTCTTCTATCTATATTTTATTTTTCTTGTTTTCTTCATCAACTTTCTAGTACACCAGATAAGTCAGTGTATCTATTTACTTCCTGATATCAAAATTATATCTAGACATCACTCACAAGAATTGAATTTGTTATATGATATAATAAATAATTTTTTTGTCTCTCTGTCCCTCAGCTTATAATTAATTATTGTTCATTATTAAAAGGGTATTTGCTATCTGTGTCACTTTCCGTGTATAAAATATTTCTAAGCTTCCTTTATTATTATCATTATCGTTATTGTTATTTATATCGTTATTAACATAATTACTATTATATTTGTTAATAATATCATTATCATTATTATCATTATCATCATCATTACGGTCATTATCATGATCATTATTATTTTTTTTATTACTATTATCATTATCATCATTATCATTATTATCATTATCATTATCATCATTATCATTGTTATCATTATCATTATTATCATTATTATTAGCATTATTGTTATTATCAATACTGAAGTTGTTGAAAATGTTATGATCATCGTTACTATCTTATATTTTTTAAATAAGAACACCACTAATAAGAGTAATAAAAGATAATAATAATGATAATAATAACAATAATAATCATTATAATAATGATTATAATAATAATGTTATTATTATTGTTATTGTTATTATTATTTTCATCATCATCATAATCATAATCATCATCATTATTATTGTCATCATCACCATCACTATCGTAATCATCTTTATTGATGTTATATTGTTGCATTTGTTGTTTTCTTGTTGCTGTCATTAAAAGTAGTAGTTGTATAATTACAGGAATTCATGCCTTCACTTATAAACCTTTGTAATTTATAAGTTTATAAGTTTTCTAAGTCAATGGTTCTCCGAGCGAAGGTTACTAATCAAACTAATGGATATGTTGATTAAATACTTCAGTCTAATCCATTTTTCAAAGATTCCTTTCAAAGAATTATTGTATATTTACTTTCGTTAGTTTATGCTTTTTTGCTTCACAATATTATTTCCTTTTTTTGCAAATGATGAAAA
>NC_091571.1:35261361-35266361 GCF_042767895.1 Penaeus vannamei
TTGGATATTCAAAGGTAATCATAAATCTAGGAAGCTATCTACAAAGAGAAAAAAACTAGTACATGTTTGATATCCGTAAAAGGTTTGTCGAGCTCCTGGCATGATGTGATTTAGTAAGATTTAAACGACGAAAGGGTACAGGACGCGGGTATTTAGGTTTGTTTGAGTTATCCCTGAAATAGGCGTTTACATTTTCTTTTCTGGAATCCAAATCAGGCATGCACTTTGAAGATGATTTCTCGAGCGTTATAAGCCTTTATCTGCAGCTTCCTTATCTACAATTTCTTGCAATTCCTTATAATTTTTTTTTTTTTGCCGAATTTCAAGTTATTTCGAGTCTACGCTCCGCCCACACAGGCTTGCCAACCTGTCCATTGCGCTCGTCAACACGCATGCGCAACTCATCGCCGAATAGGTAAAATGCCAAATACTTCTTATATTTTATTTTGTAACTCTTCATTTAGCCATTTATGTAGCATTTAAAGGATATTTTGTACTGTAACATATGAATATGGTATAAGATTGTACAGAAAGGTTTAACGTTCATTTTTATGATCAAAAGAGTCAATCATCATCATCATCAAGGGGGCTGACGCCGACGGGGGCGCATAGCCGCATCCACCCTTCGCTTCCACCTACGAGGATCCCTCATGGCTAGACGCCAGGCAGGGACTCGGCCCATCTCTAGTTCTTCACGGCAGGTTTGGTCGATCTGCCCAAGCCACGACTTCCTCGGTCGTCCCACAGGCCTCCTCCACCCAGGGTTGTCTCGAACTGAGACGACCTGATGGGCAGGATCATCCTGAGGAAAGCGAGCCAGGTGGCCGTATAGCCTGAGTTGGCGATCACGGATTGTGCAGATAAAAGGGCTTGTGCCAGTCTCACGGTGCAACCGTTGGTTGGACACATGGTCCCGCCAACAGTACCCCATGATCTGGCGCAAGGACCTATTACAAAAGGCTTCAAGACGAGCCTCCAAGGCACAGGACAATGTCTAGGTTTCACTACCGTATAGCAAAATTGGCATTATCAGGGCCTTGAAAACCCGAAGCTTGGTCCTTCTGCACAGGTACCGACATCTCCAAATACTCCTGTTGAGAGAGTTCATGACCCCTGCTGCCAGGCCAATCCGTCTGCTGACTTCATGGTCTGACAGCCCAGAGTTATGAACTACACTACCAAGGTATGTAAAGCTCTCTGTGACTTCAATGTCCTCGCCGCAAGCACGTACCGACTGAACAGGTTCTCCTAACAAGTCCCCAAATTCCTGGACCTTGGTCTTGGTCCAGGAGACCTCTAGACCCAAGGGCTTCGCTTCATTGCTAAATGCATCGAGAGCCGCCACTAGGGTTTCCAAAGACTCAGATAGAATAGCAACGGCATCAGCAAAGTCAAGGTCTGTAACCTTGATATTGCCCAGCGTTGCCCCACAATGATTTTGAACAGTAGCTCTGCCCAGTATCCAGTCCATGCAAGTGTTGAAAAGAGTTGGTGCAAGGACATAGCCTTGCCTCACTCCTGAACTAACAGGAAAGAAGCTCGACAGGCCCCCACCACACTTTACAGCACTTTCAGTACCAGTATACAGGCTTGCTATTAGTCCAATAATCCTTATTGGAATTCCTCTCAGCCTCAGGATCTCCCAAAGTGACTCCCGATGCACCGTATCGAACGCTTTCTTGAGGTCGATGTAGGCTGCAAGCAGCCCACGCCCGAACTCACGGCGGCGCTCTACAATGACTCGAAGCGCGAGGATACGGTCTATTGTGGACTTACCAGGAGTGAATCCGGATTGCTCCAGTCTCTGGTGCCTCAGTAGATGGTCTCTGATACGTCTCAGAAGGATGTGGGCGAGAACCTTGCCTGGTATACTGAGCAGTGTGATGCCTCGGTGATTGCTGCAGTCCCAACGGTCCCCCTTCCCCTTCCAGAGAGGGATGACCACACCCCTCAACAGGTCAGGAGGAACGGAACCGGGCTGCCAGATGGCAGCCAGGACAGCATGTAACCCCCGTGCCATAGGTTCACCACCAGCCTTTAACAGTTCAGCTGGTAAAGAGTCAATAAAACGTAATTAAATTGACATCGAAAACAGCATTGATAAGTGGGGGGTAAATAATCGTTTAAATTCCTTTAATTCTCAATAAGGAACGAGAACTTCCACAAACAATAGACAGAAGACGCGTTTTTTTTTTTTTTTTTTTTTTTTTTTTAGATTTATCACAAGGCAGATAGATGAATAAACAAAGAAAATCATTCGAATTTGTATACATTTTGATAGGCAGTAAATGACCTTTCGAAAAAAGCTCCACAAATACTAAAATATGAAATGTTTGTTTTCCATTTATATGATATTAATGATAAAGATACTAGTGAGGCGATAATAACAATAATACTGATTATAGCAGTGATATAATGATAATGTTTTCATACTCATTAGTAATAAAAATAACGAAATATATTTTTTTACTAGAACCTCATCAGATATCAAGAGATTCGTATCGGCGTAATGAATGAATCACAATATGAATGTATTGTATTTTTAGTAAAATTATTATCATCACAGTCGATTTTTTGTCATTACTAATATCATTGTCCTTATCATTCTTATTGTGCTATCAATAACCATATATAAATGTCAACATCACATATATGTGAATAATTTTAACGTTAATGACAAGAATGAGGAAGTGATTCAAGTGAATAAAAAAAAAAAAAAAAAATATATATATATATATATATACACATACATATATAAAAAAAAATATATATATATATATACATATATATATATATCTATATCTATATCTATATATATATATATAAATATATATATATGTATATATATATATATATATATATATATATATATATATATATATATATATATATATATATATATATATATATATATATACACACACAATCTCACTGCCTATTATTTCTCTCTCCATTTACCAAACCATTTCCTTGATAAAAACGAAGTCATTCGAAATATCCTTCCATAAGAATAAATATTCGACCGAAAAAAAAGAAGCAAACAGGACCAGCTGACAGGGAAGCCTCTGTCACGTCCATTCCTGTCATGCGTGAGGCTGACACAGTGCCAATTCTGGGACACGAGAGAAGGACACATAATCATGATTACTTAGGCAGAATTGAGGACTCGGGAGGCGGGAACCGAGGCCGTGGGAAGCCGTCTCTCGGTCTTCTTCTCTTCCTTATTTTTCCCTTTCTTTCCGCTGAGAAATTCGAGTGGTTATACGTAGGAATTGCCAATCGGGATATACGCACGTGTGAATATGTTTATATATATATATATATATATATATATATATATATATATATATATATATATATATATATATATATATATATATGAATATATTACACTGGTATATGATTGAGGAGATGTTGTACAAAATAAATAGGGTGCATGTGTGTGTGTGTGTGTGTGTGTGCGTGTGTGTGTGTGTGTGTGTGCGCGCCAGAACCCTAAACTTTTGCTTGCTTTTCACCTGTTATTTATCCTGCGATCTCTGAGACCTGAGACTAGATCCAGAACAAACGAAGGAAAATTTTCTATTTATTACGCCAAACCCTTTTTTTCTTGCTTTTACTATTATTATTTTATTTTTTATTTTTGCTTAATTTTTATTCTCTCTTTTTCCTTGTGGTACATTCCCCTGCTGACGTGACTCGTAACACTGTCGAATGTATCATTTCACACACATTATATATATATATATATATATATATATATATATATATATATATATATATATATATATATATATATATATATATATACTTACACACACACATACATATCTATCTATCTATCGATATGTATATTCATCTGAATGTGTGTGAAATTATATCGACAGTGCCACAAGGAAAAAGAGAATAAAAAAGTAAGCAAAAAAAAAAAAAAAAAAAAAAAAAAGCAAGAAAAAAAGGGGGTTTGGCGTAATAAATCGAAAAATTTCCCTCGTGTGTTCTGAATCTAGTTTCAGGTCTCAGAGATCGCAGGATATAAATAACAGATGAATAAAAAAATAATAATAATAATTCTCTTGCATTAATAAAAGCATATAATTCAATCTCCTTTACGAGGAAAATAAATAAATTCATACTTGGCGTCTCATGAAATGTATCTCTAATGAGAGGGGAGATAACCGGGTACAGATACCATAATTGGATGCTTAAACAGACGAAACAAGATCACTGATTACGTGGTCGACTAATCACTTTTATCACTGCCTACAATCTTGTTTCAATCAGACAATATATCATTAGCATAAGTTTGCATGTTCAGGACTAACTATAAGCTTAGATGGGTTGTATTGTCGGTTCATTTTTTAAGGGGAAGAATGCGTTTGGGTGGGCGTGTTTGTGTGTGGGGGGGGGGGTTGGGGGGGTGGGTTCGTGTGTGTGTTGTGTGTGTGGGTGGGTGGGTATGAGGGGGTTCGTGTGTGTGTGTGTGTGGGGGGGGGGGGGTGTATGGGTGTTTGTGTGTGTGTGTGTGTGTGGGTGGGTGTATGGGTGTTTGTGTGTGTGTGTGGGTTCGTGTGTGTGTGTGTGTGTTTGTGTGTGTGTGTGTGTGGGTGTGTGTGGGTGGGTGGGTGTGTTTTTGTGTGTGTGTGTGTGTTTGTGTTTGTGTGTGTGTGTCTGCGTGTGTGTGTATGTTTAATATAAAGGCACTCTATGATGATTCCTACAACAACCCCCCAAAAAAAAAAAAATCACTCGCGAATACTAGAAGTCATCATGAGAAATCCTCTCCCGCTTTTTATATTATCATTATTATTTTAAGATGTCAAAGGGCCTCTGCAACCGGAACTCAACCGCAGAAAAAAAAAATCCTGCAAGTGAAAGAAACCAAAATTATCGTTCCGGTATCAACTCCCAGTTTCTTCACAGACACAAAGTACCAAAATTGTACCAAATCCACAGCAACTTCAACCATTAGACTCGACAAGGCTGCTCAGGGTACAGTT
>NC_091571.1:35294465-35301965 GCF_042767895.1 Penaeus vannamei
AAAGTAGAGAACTTTATCTTAAGGCTGAGGAACATATCTCAATAAGGATTTTCTTAATCACCGGAAAGTGGATTTGGGTTCGTTAAGGTTGTTTGCGATCTTGCAAAATCATATTAATCGGATTATTATTTTTTTAGATAACGTTGCTAGATAGCCTCTTTGAGTACGGCTAATAGACAAAGCCAGCTCCTTAGGCCGGTTGAAGTTTCTTAGTCTCTTTCTGATAATACTAATAATGATGTTTTTGAACTAGGGCTGACGGAGGTAAATATCCAGAGAGCATATTATCTCTACGTTGTTTTATGTCGTATACTTTCCTTTAGAGTATAGCGAATAAAAAGGATGATTTCCAGAGCATGATATTATCAGTACGTTGTTTTATGTCGTATACTTTCCTTTAAATAGCGAATAAAAAGGATGATTTACAGAGCATGATATTATCACTAAGTTGTTTTATTTCGTATATTTTCCTTTATATAGCGAATAAAAAGGTATGATTTGAGAACATTTTTCACGGAGGTACTTGTATCTTTCATTCATTTATACTGCAACATTATGTAATATGCCTTGCAGTAATACTTACCTGATTGTTACTTACGAACTGTTTTTTTATAGGTATATGACATGGTAAAGAGCTTTTAAGTATAGTAGGATGACAGCATAATATTGCATAATTCTTTTTCCCATAGAGTGAAGTGCTTACAAACAATTATTTCTATAAATAATGGCAAAGAAAGAAAGAATTAGAATACTTATTATGGAAATAGTGGAAATACGTAAAACTATTCACCAAAGCTTATTTGTGTTAACAGGAAGAAAAAAAAATCTCCATATATATTTTTTCTTACCAATCCTAATCGGGAAAAAATATACTACGAAGAAAAACACGAGGTAAAGATAATATACCTAATTACTCGCCAACATACACACCCAAAAGTGAACAAAGTTTGAAAGGCAGGGAGCTCTAAAACCCTTAGAGAATAGACCTTCCTGGCTCAGTCGAACAGCTGCTTCGCTTGATCAAGGGAAAGTACCTAACACACAAGGAGCTAGAGTACTATAAGGCACAAGACTGAGTACTGCCCTGCGGTCCTCTTCAGTCACGTGGGACCCAATTCTGACCTGGCTGTGGCAACAAGGAAGACCGTAACTTCTGACCTTACCCTTAATTCTTGGTTATATCAAGGACGACAGGATGTAACAGTAAGGAACTTTTTTCAAATCCTATGGGAGGCGCTAAGTTAGGGCTTGAGAGCGGAAGTGCTGTGTACTACCGTTGTGTTAGCTACGTTTATCCCTCTTAATACGTACAGAGAGCGGTTTGTACGTAGCACATGGGATAAACATTAATGTGAGCTGTAACTGACCTAAGTAATAATGCAACTTTGGAAATATATGCATAGCTGTGTGAAGACTACAACCAAAATGGTAAATAAAAATCACCGAGACATTTATTTAACCAAAACATCTATCTATTCTATCTGATCAAATAGTATTTTTCCGAGTAGATTGTAAGATGACATTCTAACCCAAATGGAAAAAAAAAAAATATTGCGTATACGTATTTCTATGCATGTAGAAAATCTTGCGTCACATCCATCCTTCTTCTTTCTGTCTGATTAAAAAAGTGTTTCCCCCCCAGTAGATTATAAGATAATATTCTAACCCAAAGGGATTATTGCGTATAACATTATTATATTCCGTAGTATTATAGTATTATATTGCGTATACGAATTTCTACTCATGCAGAAAAGCTTACGTCACATTTCAAGTATATTAATCCACCCTCTGACATAGTCTTAGCTCCCATCAGCTGTTCAAGTCCTCTCGTCCATGTTTCGCCTTTGATCAGCTGTCCATGTCCCTGATTTGATATCGCGTAAAATAACAATGGCCTAGTAATAATATTGATAAAATGATGGGTGTAGGCATTAAATAATGATATTAATGACAATAATGATAATGATAATGACAACAAAAACAACAACAACAACAGCAACAACAATAATAATAATAATAATAATAATAATTATAATGGTACAAATAATTATAAGAGAGAGAGAAAGAGAAAGAGAGAGAGAAAAAGAAAGAGAGAGAGAGAGAGAAAGAGAAAAAGAGAGATAGAGAAAGAGAAAGAAAAAGAAAGAAAAAGAGAAAAAGAAAGAGAAAGAGAGAATAAGAGCGAGACAATCATACAAAAAAAGAGAAAAACCTCGTACACTTTCCTACATAGCAGTAAGGGAATCCGTTTAGTGTTGGTCAATAGCCTGATGCCTTGGAGTCTGGGGCTAAGAGCTACGTCCTGCATTTGGCTCTATATATAGCTTAGGCGATCGTGTTTCAGTGATGGTGCGTACGGAAATAAAGGCACTCTTTTTGGCTCTTTCTCTCATTCTTTGTCTGTCTGTCTGTCTCTTTCTCTCTCTCTCTCTCTCTCTTATAATTACTTATATTATTATTGTTATTGCTGTTATTATTATTATCATCATTCTTCTTACTACTATTATTATTATCATATTTACTATTATTAGTCTTGCTATCATTATTATTATTATAATGATTATGATTATTATCAACATCATTATTGTTATTATTATTATCATTATCTTTATTATCATCGTTATTATTATCAATATCATTATCATTATTCTATCATTATTATAATTATTATCATCATTATTATTAGTAGTAGGATCATTATTGTTATCATTATCATTATTATTACTTCACCATCATGATCATTAATATTATCTTTACCATGATTATTAATATTATCTTTGTCATACAATTATTATCACTATCATCATCAATATTATTTCCATCATTATCATTATTGTTATCATTAATATTGCTATTATCATTACATTGCCATTATAATGATCATTATTACTAATATCATTACTATAATTTCAATCGTCATCATTATTGTTACAATTATTATTATTGTTATTATTATTATCATTATCAGTGTTATCATTATCATTATCCTTATCATTACATCACATTTCAGGTACCATATCCTTCCAGAATTATGGCGATCACAGCTCTCCAATATGTCCTGTCTCTCGATATTTTCAGCAGAACTCAAAGACGAAATCTTGCTCATTTCTCAAGCTGTAACTTGCTCTGCTATCTAGTTTATCAATTTTTCCAAATCCGTCCTGTAAGACTCAAGTTCTCAAGACCTTTCTTTCTTAATACGTGTCTCAGGAACTCAAGCTGCCTTTTCCTGTTGTTTTTCAAGAGCTTATTTTCGGTTCTTGTCATTCTCCACACATTATTACTTTTTGCTCTGTCCATGATATTCTTAGCATGCGTCTGTAGAACTATGACCTTCATATCTCTGTCTCTTTTGGGATAAACAATGTTCTTAATTTCCATTGTTAATGTACGGTTCTCGAGTACATTGTCCAGATTTTGAAAGGCTTCTTTTGGTAGAAAAACACACAATGTACAAACAAGGCTTCTTTTGCAACTCTACCATCTGATGTTGTTATTACACTTCCCAGGTAGATCAATTTTTGTTCTTGGTTTAGAGTGATACCTCTTCGTAGGTCGGATTTTGGACGGTCTTTCTTGCTAACAAATACATTCGGTTTTTGACCTCGGTGCTTCCTCTACCATCTCATGTTGTTATTACACTTCCCAGGTAGATCAATTTTTGTTCTTGGTTTAGAGTGATATCTCTTCGTAGGTCGGATTTTGGACGGTCTTTCTTGCTAACAAATACATTCGGTTTTTGACCTCGGTGCTTCCTCTACCATCTCATGTTGTTATTACACTTCCCAGGTAGATCAATTTTTGTTCTTGGTTTAGAGTGATATCTCTTCGTAGGTCGGATTTTGGACGGTCTTTCTTGCTAACAAATACATTCGGTTTTTGACCTCGGTGCTTCCTCTACCATCTCATGTTGTTATTACACTTCCCAGGTAGATCAATTTTTGTTCTTGGTTTAGAGTGATATCTCTTCGTAGGTCGGATTTTGGACGGTCTTTCTTGCTAACAAATACATTCGGTTTTTGACCTCGGTGCTTCCTCTACCATCTGATGTTGTTATTACACTTCCCAGGTAGATCAATTTTTGTACTTGGGTTTATAGTGATACCTCTTCGTAGGTCAGATTTTGGACGGTCTTTCTTGCTAACAAATAAATTCGGCTTCTTTGCTTGCTTCCGTTACCCTGTGTGTGTGCCCTGACGAAGCAATAGTGAAAAGGCCTTCGGCATATTCGTGTGTTTTCTTGCCCTTCCCTTCGTTGTTCCTGTTGCAATCTGTTCACCATGAATTCCACACATGTTGCATTCCGTTACCCTGTTCATTGTTGTTGTTTTTTTCGACAGTGCTCGAGATTCTGTACACAGGACTGTATCATCAACATTTTTTAGGTTGTTGACATTCCGATCACCTACAGAAGTCCTTTTAGCCCATCTAATTCGTATAAAAGGATCTCAGAGATTCAACAACCTTCTCCTATCCCTCTTTTAAGCTTGGTGTGTTGATCCATGTCCCCATCTATTCTCATACACGTTCGTTCAAGTTTCTATGTAAGTGCTCTCCATCCAGATATGAACATCCCGGCATCATAGCAGATGGTACTAACAAATGCTTTTGTATAGTTTATCAAACACATGTCTCGTTCAGACTATATGTGTACCATAGAGATGACATTCCTGGTACCAGTATCTTCTACAAATACACGCTACTCTATTCCTTTTCTGGTCATATCCTGTTTCGTGCTCTTATCAGAACTATTCTCAGTGTCAGGTTCTTGTGATTGATCAGGCCGATTGTTCGATATAATCCACATTCTATAGCGCCTGGCGTTTTGGGTGAAGCAATGAAGATGAACAGACACAGGTCTTCTGATATATATCCACTATCGTAAATGCCGTTCGCTGTATCAGTTTACGTTTCATTTCCAAATTTATCCAGTGCTGTTAGCATTTCTATTTCAATCTCATCTGCCTCTGCATCCTTGTGTGGAATTCATGATGAACAGATTGCAACAGGAACAACGAAGGGAAGGACAAGAAAACACACGAATACGCCGAAGGCCTTTTCGCTATTGCTTCGTCAGGGCATACTAATGTACCTCCTGTAGTGTATGCCCTGACGAAGCAATAGCGTAAAAGGTCTTCGGCATAGTCGTGTGTTTTCTTCTTCTTCCCTTCGCTGTTCCTGTTGCACTCTGCATCCTTGTTTCGTTTCGTCTCTCTTGCCTTTACGTCTAAGATCTTTGGCCCGTCCGTGATTTTGGTTACTGTGAGCCCTCTCCCCCCCTCCCCCCCATCCCTGTTGTCACTGAACAATTCGTTAATATATTCAATCCAGTGTCCGAATGCCTTCTCTGTATCCGGTGCCTCGTTCGACCGGATGCAACCAGACGACAGGCGAGGCATATGATCACCAATCACCTTATTTTTTCTGTACATGGAAGCTAAGTCGGTGTTCTTGCATAGGTCTACAACTCTACTGATGCTGCTATTATTATTATTATTATTATCATCATTACTTTTGTTCTTGTTATCATTACTACTTATCATTATTATCTAATTATCGTTGTATTAGTTTTATCAATGGATAAAGTTTTCATTTTCGTTATCATTAATAACGTTAACATTATTACTATCGTTATCATTACCATTTTCACTACAACTATTATTTTCACTGTTGCTGTTGAAGTCAATATAATGCTGCTGTCATTAACATTATCATTAATATTACCAATATTATGTTCATTATTTTCATTATTATCATTATTATTAATATTATTATCATTTTGATCATTATTATTTTCATCACCATCACCACCACCCCCCAACATCACCATCACTCGCATCCTCACCACCATCATCACCATATCCACAGCCTAAATTTATTTATCAAAAGCATCACAAACAAACCAAGTCCATTCAAGCTGTTCACCAAAATATCAGATACTGTGAAGATGTAGAACTTTTCCCGACGCCGGAATGCTCTCTCGTTTACGTCAAGGGCCGAACAAGTGGGCGGGATCAGTGTTGCCATTCTAGCGATGTTCTCGCTACATCTAGCGTTGTTTTTTTCATTGTTATTATATTGTTTTTATTGACGATCTGGCGGGATTTTTATCATTTTTATTATTATTATTGTTATCGTTATTATTATTATTATTATTACCACTAATATTATTGTTTTTTATTATTCTATAATAATAATAATAATTATTATTATTATCATTATTATTATTGTTATTATTATTATTATTATTACTATTGTTATTATCATCATCATCATCATTATTATTATTTATATAATTTACATATTATCATCTTTTGGAAAGTTTGTTCCATATTCTAAGCAGGGAAAATGAAGCCTTTTTCCCCCAGTCTTGCGGCTTCGTGGATACACCGATGGCAACACTGGCCGAGCGTTGTTGCCGTCTGGGTGTGCTGAAGTTCGAAGAGATTAGTCAGGATGAAAGCTCCCGCCAGTGCCTGCTGAGAGTCGAAAGGGAGAGCAGCGCGCAAATTCCATGCAGAGGAAAAGACTACTTAAGATCGGGTGCTTTTGCCAAGAGAGAGCTAAGAGGCTGTTCTCCGTACGGCTTACATTAGCAAGTCTCTAGAATGGGTTTATTGCAGTTTTTTTCCCATTTCTTTCAGAGGCGATTAAGTGAAATGGCTTCATTTCTACAGAGATGTTTTTTTTTTTTTTTTTTTTTTTTTTTGTGTGGAATGACCGGGGTGAAAAAAAATATAATTTAAAAGAACCTTAAAGAGATATTGTTATTTTTATTGGGATGCCACGCGGTATGAATGTATTTTCTTCTCGGAAAGACTGTTTGTAAGATGGCGTAATTATAAAGCTTTAGAAATACAAAATACTGTCTGTACCTCCACTACCACCACCAAAAAAAAAAAAAAAAAAAAATAATAAATGAATAAATAAAAAAAATAAAATAAAATAAAAAAATAAATAAATAATAATAATACCAGGTAGAAATTCCCTGACACAGTGCATTAGCTTGAATTTCTAGCCATGAAAGAGATGTTGATTTATTTCTAAATTTAATTATGAAAACAGTAAAGTTCAATTAGACAAGTCAATGTGTAAAGACAAATTTACACATATCACATGGACTTATAAACTGAGATCTTTTGGAATTTTCATTATTATCACAATCATAATTACTACTTTTATTGCTATCATTTTTCACCTTCATTGCCATTGTTATTCCTATAATAACAACAGAAGATTAAGAAATCAAGAGGTTATGTCTTGAAAAAAAAGCTAATCTAGCAATTCTGCTAAACCGCTCGTTACAAGGAGGTCCCGTGTTCGAAACGTATCTGTTGCTTTAAACTTTTTCATTAGACTAAAGAAAACAAGCAAATAAATTGAAGTGAATTGTAACCAAATAAACGGTGAAATCCGTTCGTTTTAGCAAGAGCAGAAAATACGAGAAACGAAACCAGTGATGCCATTTTAGCGATTTTTCCGCTAGATTTTTACCGTTAT
>NC_091571.1:35314728-35327228 GCF_042767895.1 Penaeus vannamei
TTGTGGCTCGTTGGTCGTTTACTTGGCAAACAGAGCGGCTGCAGCGGTTCTCGTTTCATTGTTAAATTTCACTTTAGTTCTGATTTCCCTGTTAAATGTAAATCAAAGGCGAGAGGTCAAGATTTTGAGGAGAAGGGAAGGAGGGGTGAAGGAGAAGCAGGGAGGGAGGGGGGGGGGAGGGGAGAAGAGGAAAAAGTGCTCTTTAATGGCTAAGATGAGTGGTTTCCTCAGCCGTAAACCAGTCCTAATACACTTACCGTTATATCTGCGAGCTCGTTAAGGAAGTCGTGATGCAGTTGATCCCACGTGCTTGGCCTAACAGTTAGGACAAGCAAACAGGTAAACCGCATTTGAACAGAGGCCGGAGCTGCACTTAAACAGGAAGACTTAACCGAAGTGAAATTGAAATGTGTGTGTGTGTGTGTGTGTGTGTGTGTGTGTGTGTGTGTGTGTGTGTGTGTGTGTGTGTGTATGTGCGTGCTTGCATTTATATATATATATATATATATATATATATATATATATATATATATATATATATATACATACATATATATAAACCCACGATGCACAATATTGACAAGTGAGACAGATTTTATCTTCACGTAGGAAGAGGGAAAGGAGAGGAAAGAGCATAAGGGGAGAGTAGAAAAACAAGAGGAAAAACAGGGAAGGTGAGCACAGGTGAAGGTCAGGTCAGGCCGTAAGGTAAGTGGTCTGTGTTAAAGAATTGCTGACAAAGGGGAATGGTATCAGGATGAGAAGCGTCGTCAGGAAAATGAAAAAAGAATAATAATGATAATAATAATAAACGTGTTTAAGGTATATATACATATACATATTTATAATATAATATATATGCAGATTTATATATTATATATATAATATAATATCATATATCATATATATATATATATATATATATATATATATATATATATATATATATATATGTATACATATACATATATATACATATATATACATACATACATATATATATGTATATATATATATATATATATATATATATATATATATATATATATATATATATATATGTATGTATGTATGCATGTATATGTATATATATATGTATATATGTATATATGTATATGTATATATATACATATAAATATATTTACATATATATATCTATATATATATGTATATATATATATACATATACATATATATACATATATATGTGTGTGTGCGTGTGTGTGTGTGTGTGTGTGTGTTATTATTATTGTATATCAGTATACAATGAAAGCAGGAAACTGTGATGCATGAAACAATATATTGTAACTTGAGTTCCAAAGGTCGAAAGGAAGTGAGATGACAAACCAAGAAAGATAAAATGACCTGGAAGTCTTGCTGAGACTGAAAGAAGTGAGGTCATGAAAGGTCAGGACACTTTCACCTCTTTGTCTTCGCATTTTTTTTTTTTTTTTTTTTTTTTTTTTTTTACTTCTTCGGAGAAGGGTTTACATAATTCAATCTTTTATTATCCGTTCTTAACTGCTGTATTTTAATTGTGATATATAATATATTACCGGTAAAAGAATTGTTGAGGAAAAACTATTTCTAAAAACATAGTGCAAAATATATGATAATTTTTATTTTACGCTTATCCAGATCCTTTTTATATGATATAAAAATAAAGCAGTAATATCTATCTATCTCTCTATCTATCTATATCTATATCTATATCTATTTCTATCTATATATATATATATCTATCTTTCTATCTATATCTATCTATCTATCTATATCTACCTATATCTATCTATCTATCTATCTATCTATCTATCTATCTATCTATCTATCTATCTATCTATCTATCTATCTATCTATCTATCTATATATCTATCTATCTATCTCTATCTATCTATCTATCTATTTATCTATATCTACCTATATCTATCTATCTATCTATCTATCTATCTATCTATCTATCTATCTATCTATCTATCTATCTATCTATCTCTATCTATCTATCTATCTATATGTATGTTGAGATAGATATTGATTCGACATTTAAAAGGTGCAATGTTTTTAATTGTACAGATGAATGGCCTACACATAGTTGCCAAACCCCACCGAAATATTTATTATGTCTTATTTTAAAGGCATATCAGTAAGCTCTATTTAGTTTTATAACTACGATAGTACATTATGATAATCAGCTGTGAATGGTTGGTCTATTCAAATGTAAACAATAGAATAGGAAGAAGGGATTAAGCAGGGATATGTGACCGGCTTGGTAAAACTGTGGGATACCTGACCCAATGACCATTCATTACACAGACATGCATATACACGGAAAATAAATGCATATCTGTCAGTCTAGACGTGTATATCCACCGTATGAATAGATAAATGAATGTATGTATGCCTGGTAGATTGACAGATATGCACTTGTTCTTGTGTATATGCCTGTCTGTATATACGAATAGATAAATAGATAAATGAATAGATAATAGATAAATGAATGTATATCTGGTAGATTGACAGATATCCACTTGTTCTTGTGTATATGCCTGTCTGTATATACGAATAGATAAATAGATAAATGAATAGATAATAGATAAATGAATGTATATCTGGTAGATTGACAGATATGCACTTGTTCTTGTGTATATGCCTGTCTGTATATACGAACAGATAAATAGATAAATGAATAGATAATAGATAGATGAATGTATATCTGGTAGATTGACAGATATGCACTTGTTCTTGTGTATATGCCTGTCTGTTTATACGGACAGATAAATAGATAAATGAATAGATAATAGATAAATGAATGTATATCTGGTAGATTGACAGATGTGCACTTGTTCCTGTGTATATGCATTGTATGTACGAATATTTATTGGGTTGGGCCTGCCATAATTTCAACAAAGTTTACGGTGACTGATCTATGTCCGACAGCGCCCTTGCACTCCGGAAATTGAAGTATGTAAAGTTCAATAAGAGACGTAATATAATATATATTGAAATGCGACAGCGGAGATGGTGTTCTTGCTCTCGTCCCACGCGCTGGTATGGTAAGCGCCGGCTATTAAAAAGAATCTTCTTTTACCCGGAAATTGAAGTATGTAAAGTTCAATAAGTGAATTGATATCATATATATTGAATTGTTGTAGTTGAGATGGCCGCCTCCTTGCTCTCCTCCCACACGCAGAGAGAAAGAGAGCTTGAGGAAATGAGGCAACAGCAACCACATGTTTAACACTAGTTGATGTAGTTAGGATATATTTTTTTCTTCTTTTCTTTTCTTTTCTTTTCTTTTCTTTTCTTTTCTTTTCTTTTTTCTTTTTTGTTTTCTTTTCTTTTCTTTTGTTTTCTTTTCTTTTCTTTTCTTTTTCTTTTTCTTGTTTTTCTTTTCTTTTCTCTTCTCTTCTCTTCTCTTCTCTTCTCTTCTCTTCTCTTCTCTTCCCTTCTCTTCTCTTCTCTTCTCTTCTCTTCTCTTCTCTTCTCTTCTCTTCTTTTCTTTTCTTTTCTTTTCTTTTCTTTTCTTTTCTTTTCTTTTCTTTTCCTTTCCTTTCCTTTCCTTTCCTTTCCTTTCCTTTCCTTTCCTTTCCTTTCCTTTCCTTTCTTTTCTTTTCTTTTCTTTTCTTTTCTTTTCTTTTCTTTTCTTTTCTTCTCTTTTCTTCTCTTCTCTTCTCTTCTCTTCTCTTCTCTTTTCTTTTCTTTTCTTTTTCCATTTTTTCTTTTTTGTGTGGATACAGCAACAAAATCTGTCGAAGGTGACTTGCGATTGCACCAAAGAATAGACTATAGATGGAATAACATATCAAAGTAAAATATGAGAAAAGAAAATAATGAAAAGGCAAGAACCAATTATTCTTCCGAGGTAATTAGCGAGGAAGGGAGTACCTAATGAACAATGCACAGATTGCAACAGGAACAACGAAGGGAAGGGCAAGAAAACACACGAAAAGTTCAAAAGGCATATTCGTGTGTTTTCTTGCCCTTCCCTTCGTTGTTCCTGTTGCAAGGGAGTACCTGTCAATTAGCACGTATTAGTGAGCAAGATTGCGTGTGTTGAACTGTTTCACATTTTCTTTTGTTATACCTAAAGTGATTATTAATTTATAATTAGTAGGCAACTTAAAGTCAACCTTAAAATTTATTAAATTTAATAAAGTAGAAGAGAAGATCCCTTTAAAGATGAAATAATGTACTGACCGTATTTGGTATCATGAATTTATAACCTCTCTGACAGGGATTCGAACACCCACCGCATGTCTTGTGAATTCTTTGCAGTGGCGGTGGGGGTTCGAATCCCTGTCAGAGAGGTTATAAATTCAGAATATTCCTTGTTACCTGATAATGTTTATTGCTGATTTATATTGTGATATGCCCCGTATTTATTATTTGGCTATTAAATAAAACGAATTAGTTAAAACTGTTTCTATGACCATTGTATCTTTGGTAGACTCACCTCACAAGCCTTAAGACTGTTAAGTCAAAATTTCATCTATCAGGGTTTCCTTATAAGGCAAAACCTGGGGTGGTGGTGCCGATACCAAAGTATTATTTTCATTGTTTATATTAAAATGGGTTTTGGCAAACTGGCAGCAGTTATTTAGTAAGAAAATGTTTTATTTTATGTGTGGAAAATTCAGGAATACGATATCATATATGCATACGTGTGTGTGTGTGTGTGTGTGTGTGTGTGTGTGTGTGTGCGCGCGCGCGCCTGTTTATATATATATATATATATATATATATATATATATATATATATATATATATATATATATATATATATATTGAAGTGTGATCCGCCTAACCCAAGGATTCCGTCCCAGTTCATCAAGTCCCTCTTGAAGGAATTCTGCCCTCCTTTGATGCTGGCGGGGGATACAGGCGCAAATAGACCTGGTTAACAACCCCTGTCAATACAATCCCCTTAAGTGGTAGCGTGGGGGGGGGGGCTGAATCATTGATGTGGGTGTGCCAGCGTGAATACCCCTTTCTGACGTTGAGCCTAACCACAGGTGAAAATACTACATATAAATGAATCTAAGCAAAGATACAAAAAGTAAACTATGTGCTAAGGACACCTATAATTACTAAGACTGTCGTATGCAAAAACTAAAAGAAAGACTGGATAAAAGCCTTACCATAAGACAAAGACAAAACCAACAAGTCTGGCGTCACAGCTGAAGGCTTAAAACCCCTTAAACCTAAAAGAAAAATACAACAGCATAGACAGCATAAAAAACCCGTGTCTGGCGAAACCAAAACAAGAAAACTAAAATTAAAAGAAAACTCAGACTTCCTACTTTGAATTTTTAAAAGTTACGAATAAAACAAAGAAAAAACAACCAAGTTCATTAAAAAAAATGATAATAAATAAAAAGATGTTCAAATAATTCAATAAAAATGTTCTTATGATCACGTCCAACTCCTGTGCAAAGAATATTAGGTACGTCAGTCATTAACTTACCTTCTACGTCAGTAATTAACTTACCTTCTACGTCAGTAATTAACTTACCTTCTGCGTCACTCATTAACTTACCTTCTGCGTCAGTAATTAACTTACCTTCTACGTCAGTAATTAACTTACCTTCTACGTCAGTAATTAACTTACCTTCTGCGTCAGTAATTAACTTACCTTCTGCGTCAGTAATTAACTTACCTTCTACGTCAGTAATTAACTTACATTCTACAACAGTAATTACCTTCTACGTCACTATTAACCTTCTACGTCACTAATTAACTTACCTTCTACGTCAGTAATTAACTTATCGTCTCTTGTATCATCTAAATAAATATGGCGACACTGTCGGTGGTTCAGTGTTTCAGGAGGAGAGCGAAACACACTCGCTGACGTCTCGACCATTACTGCTTATTGTTTACCTTGTTTCATTGCCCCGATGACGTCAGAAGCCGGTGTTGATATATATATATATATATATATATATATATATATATATATATATATATATATATATAGAGAGAGAGAGAGAGAGAGAGAGAGAGAGAGAGAGAGAGAGAGAGAGAGAGAAAGAGAGAGAGAGAGAAAGAGAAAGAGAGAGAGAGAGAGAGAGAGAGAGAGAGAGAGAGAGAGAGAGAGAGAGAGAGAGAGAAAGAGAGGGAGAGAGAGATACATAGGTTGAAATAAATAAACTAAAAATACACATAAAAATGGACAATAGTAAAACAAAAAGTATAAAATAAAAATCATAAGAAAAAGAAATGCAATAATTAAAAGGAAAGAATAAATACTGTACGTAAAAATGCTTCCCCTAAAACTAAAAATGAAAACGAAGTAAAATTGATTCGAATTCCTAAAATAATTAAAACTTGATGATAATTGGTTCATTAAAATGGCTCGTTGTTAAGTTATAAATAAAACATTTAATAGAAAACAAAAATAGAAAGGGGAAACTGTGATAAAACAATAAAATAAAGTCCCAAAAAATAAACTGAAAAGAAAAGATCAATAAATTGTGAAGAATATACAATACAAATTCATTTCTAGCATGAAGGAAAAAAATAGTATAAAAATAAAACGTGACAAAAGTTAAATGAGCATCACTGGGTTCGTCTGTATTTACGCACAATATTTATTTACGTACAATATAAATTCATTTCTAGCATGATGGAAAAAAATAGTATAAAGATATATAAAAGAAAGTTGTTACACGAATAAGGAATAAATGATTACTGATACTGATTCCTGCATGAAACATACAATAAAGAAAAAATATGAAAACTAAACAAAAACAAAGATCCATAAATAAAATGTATAAATAAAGTATTAGAAAATGACATGAAACACATATATGAACTATATTTTACAGCGAAATGGGTCGCGCAAAATAAAACTTTTAACTCCAGAATTCCAAAATAAAATACGTGTTGCAAGAAATGAAATAAATGAATTCGTGATCCGGAACATCCATATAACACCATGACATTGAGGTCAAAATAGCCTGAAATGATCTATGGCTGTAATACCTGTGGCCTTCATTTCAATGGTTTATGTAAAAATGATATGACATTTCCATTAAATTTATCCTCAACTATCAGAAACACGCTTATGAAGGGATCATTAATGTATTACAATATCAAATATGATGAAATGTGATTCAAAATATTTTATGATGTATCTTAATTACATTGTTTGCAATATTGGCGTACAGTAACAATAGATAATTATATTCATTTTGATTGGCTAAGCTTATTTCATCATAAATTCATTGTTCAGTTCGTTGTTGGCGGAATAATTAACATTCATGTACAAATGGATTGCACTTAAAGCGGATATTAAAATTTAATGCAATACGATGGATGAACAAATGTGTATCACCAGATTGATTCTCTAAAACAAATTATGTGCATGCTATGATATTAGTGTATGCTGCTATAATATTAATACTTACATGCTACTATAATATTAATACTTGCATGTTACTATAATATCGATACTTCCATGCTGCTATAATATCAATACTTGCATGCTGCTATAATATTAATCCTTGCATGCTGCTATAATATTAATCCTTGCATGCTGCTATAATATTAATCCTTGCATGCTGCTATAATATTAATCCTTGCATGCTGCTATAATATTAATCCTTGCATGCTGCTATAATATTAATCCTTGCATGCTGCTATAATATTAATCCTTGCATGCTGCTATAATATTAATCCTTGCATGCTGCTATAATATTAATCCTTGCATGCTGCTATAATATTAATCCTTGCATGCTGCTATAATATTAGTACTTGCATGCTGCTATAATATTAGTACTTGCATGCTGCTATAATATTAATCCTTGCATGCTGCTATAATATTAATCCTTGCATGCTGCTATAATATTAATCCTTGCATGCTGCTATAATATTAATCCTTGCATGCTGCTATAATATTAATCCTTGCATGCTGCTATAATATTAATCCTTGCATGCTGCTATAATATTAATCCTTGCATGCTGTTATAATATTAATACTTGCATGCTGCTATGATATTAATCCTTGCATGCTGCTATAATATCAATACTTGCATGCTGCTATGATATTAATCCTTGCATGCTGCTATTATATCAATACTTGCATGCTGCTATGATATTAATCCTTGCATGCTGCTATGATATTAATCCTTGCATGCTGCTATAATAGTAATACTTGCATGCTGCTATAATATTAATACTTGCATGCTGCTATAATAGTAATCCTTGCATGCTGCTATAATATCAATACTTGCATGCTGCTATGATATTAATCCTTGCATGCTGCTATAATATCAATACTTGCATGCTGCTATGATATTAATCCTTGCATGCTGCTATGATATTAATCCTTGCATGCTGCTATAATAGTAATACTTGCATGCTGCTATAATATTAATACTTGCATGCTGCTATAATAGTAATACTTGCATGCTGCTATAATATTAATACTTGCATGCTGCTATGATATTAATCCTTGCATGCTGCTATAATAGTAATACTTGCATGCTGCTATGATATTAATCCTTGCATGCTGCTATAATATTAATACTTGCATGCTGCTATAATATTAATACTTGCATGCTGCTATGATATTAATCCTTGCATGCTGCTATAATATTAATCCTTGCATGCTGCTATAATATTAATCCTTGCATGCTGCTATGATATTAATTCTTGCATGCTGCTATAATATTAATCCTTGCATGCTGCTATAATATTAATCCTTGCATGCTGCTATAATATTAATCCTTGCATGCTGCTATGATATTAATCCTTGCATGCTGCTATAATATTAATCCTTGCATGCTGCTATAATATTAATCCTTGCATGCTGCTATGATATTAATTCTTGCATGCTGCTATAATATTAATCCTTGCATGCTGCTATAATATCAATACTTGCATGCTGCTATGATATTAATCCTTGCATGCTGCTATGATATTAATCCTTGCATGCTGCTATAATAGTAATACTTGCATGCTGCTATAATATTAATACTTACATGCTGCTATAATAGTAATACTTGCATGCTGCTATAATATTAATACTTGCATGCTGCTATGATATTAATCCTTGCATGCTGCTATAATAGTAATACTTGCATGCTGCTATAATATTAATACTTGCATGCTGCTATAATATTAATCCTTGCATGCTGCTATAATATTAATACTTGCATGCTGCTATGATATTAATCCTTGCATGCTGCTATAATATTAATCCTTGCATGCTGCTATAATATTAATCCTTGCATGCTGCTATGATATTAATTCTTGCATGCTGCTATAATATTAATCCTTGCATGCTGCTATAATATTAATCCTTGCATGCTGCTATGATATTAATCCTTGCATGCTGCTATAATATTAATACTTGCATGCTGCTATGATATTAATCCTTGCATGCTGCTATAATATTAATCCTTGCATGCTGCTATAATATTAATACTTGCATGCTGCTATGATATTAATCCTTGCATGCTGCTATAATATTAATCCTTGCATGCTGCTATAATATTAATCCTTGCATGCTGCTATAATATTAATCCTTGCATGCTGCTATAATATCAATACTTGCATGCTGCTATAATATTAATCCTTGCATGCTGCTATAATATTAATCCTTGCGTGCTGCTATAATATTAATCCTTGCATGCTGCTATAATATTAATCCTTGCATGCTGCTATAATATTAATCCTTGCATGCTGCTATAATATCAATACTTGCATGCTGCTATAATATTAATCCTTGCATGCTGCTATAATATTAATCCTTGCATGCTGCTATAATATTAATCCTTGCATGCTGCTATAATATTAATACTTGCATGCTGCTATAATAGTAATACTTGCATGCTGCTATAATATTAATACTTGCATGCTGCTATGATATTAATCCTTGCATGCTGCTATAATAGTAATACTTGCATGCTGCTATAATATCAATACTTGCATGCTGCTATAATAGTAATACTTGCATGCTGCTATAATATTAATACTTGCATGCTGCTATAATAGTAATACTTGCATGCTGCTATAATATCAATACTTGCATGCTGCTATGATATTAATCCTTGCATGCTGCTATAATAGTAATACTTGCATGCTGCTATAATATTAATACTTGCATGCTGCTATGATACTAATCCTTGCATGCTGCTATAATATCAATACTTGCATGCTGCTATGATATTAATCCTTGCATGCTGCTATAATATTAATACTTGCATGCTGCTATAATAGTAATACTTGCATGCTGCTATGATATTAATCCTTGCATGCTGCTATAATATTAATCCTTGCATGCTGCTATAATATTAATCCTTGCATGCTGCTATAATATTAATCCTTGCATGCTGCTATAATAGTAATACTTGCATGCTGCTATAATATCAATACTTGCATGCTGCTATGATATTAATCCTTGCATGCTGCTATAATATTAATACTTGCATGCTGCTATGATATTAATCCTTGCATGCTGCTATAATATTAATCCTTGCATGCTGCTATAATATTAATCCTTGCATGCTGCTATAATATTAATACTTGCATGCTGCTATAATAGTAATACTTGCATGCTGCTATAATATCAATACTTGCATGCTGCTATGATATTAATCCTTTCATGCTGCTATAATATCAATACTTGCATGCTGCTATAATATTAATACTTGCATGCTGCTATGATATTAATCCTTGCATGCTGCTATAATATCAATACTTGCATGCTGCTATGATATTAATCCTTGCATGCTGCTATAATATTAATACTTGCATGCTGCTATGATATTAATCCTTGCATGCTGCTATAATATTAATCCTTGCATGCTGCTATAATATTAATACTTGCATGCTGCTATAATAGTAATACTTGCATGCTGCTATAATATTAATACTTGCATGCTGCTATAATATTAATACTTGCATGCTGCTATAATAGTAATACTTGCATGCTGCTATGATATTAATCCTTGCATGCTGCTATAATATTAATACTTGCATGCTGCTATGATATTAATCCTTGCATGCTGCTATAATATCAATACTTGCATGCTGCTATAATATTAATCCTTGCATGCTGCTATAATATTAATCCTTGCATGCTGCTATAATATTAATCCTTGCATGCTGCTATAATATTAATACTTGCATGCTGCTATAATAGTAATACTTGCATGCTGCTATAATATTAATACTTGCATGCTGCTATGATATTAATCCTTGCATGCTGCTATAATAGTAATACTTGCATGCTGCTATAATATCAATACTTGCATGCTGCTATAATAGTAATACTTGCATGCTGCTATAATATTAATACTTGCATGCTGCTATAATAGTAATACTTGCATGCTGCTATAATATCAATACTTGCATGCTGCTATGATATTAATCCTTGCATGCTGCTATAATAGTAATACTTGCATGCTGCTATAATATTAATACTTGCATGCTGCTATGATACTAATCCTTGCATGCTGCTATAATATCAATACTTGCATGCTGCTATGATATTAATCCTTGCATGCTGCTATAATATTAATACTTGCATGCTGCTATAATAGTAATACTTGCATGCTGCTATGATATTAATCCTTGCATGCTGCTATAATATTAATCCTTGCATGCTGCTATAATATTAATCCTTGCATGCTGCTATAATATTAATCCTTGCATGCTGCTATAATAGTAATACTTGCATGCTGCTATAATATCAATACTTGCATGCTGCTATGATATTAATCCTTGCATGCTGCTATAATATTAATACTTGCATGCTGCTATGATATTAATCCTTGCATGCTGCTATAATATTAATCCTTGCATGCTGCTATAATATTAATCCTTGCATGCTGCTATAATATTAATACTTGCATGCTGCTATAATAGTAATACTTGCATGCTGCTATAATATCAATACTTGCATGCTGCTATGATATTAATCCTTTCATGCTGCTATAATATCAATACTTGCATGCTGCTATAATATTAATACTTGCATGCTGCTATGATATTAATCCTTGCATGCTGCTATAATATCAATACTTGCATGCTGCTATGATATTAATCCTTGCATGCTGCTATAATATTAATACTTGCATGCTGCTATGATATTAATCCTTGCATGCTGCTATAATATTAATCCTTGCATGCTGCTATAATATTAATACTTGCATGCTGCTATAATAGTAATACTTGCATGCTGCTATAATATTAATACTTGCATGCTGCTATAATATTAATACTTGCATGCTGCTATAATAGTAATACTTGCATGCTGCTATGATATTAATCCTTGCATGCTGCTATAATATTAATACTTGCATGCTGCTATGATATTAATCCTTGCATGCTGCTATAATATTAATACTTGCATGCTGCTATAATAGTAATACTTGCATGCTGTTATAATATTAATACTTGCATGCTGCTATAATAGTAATCCTTGCATGCTGCTATAATATTAATCCTTGCATGCTGCTATAATATTAATCCTTGCATGCTGCTATAATATTAATACT
>NC_091571.1:35349728-35354728 GCF_042767895.1 Penaeus vannamei
TTCAGGTTTTCTATACAGTGTGGGAGGAATGGTCAGATTTCAGGTTTTTTATACAGTGTGGGAGGAATGGTCAGATTTCAGGTTTTTTATACAGTGTGGGAGGAATGGTCAGATTTCAGATTTTTTTTTATACAGTGTGGGAGGAATGGTCAGATTTCAGGTTTTTTATACAGTGTGGGAGGAATGGTCAGATTTCAGGTTTTTTATACAGTGTGGGAGGAATGGTCAGATTTCAGGTTTTTTATACAGTGTGGGAGGAATGGTCAGATTTCAGGTTTTTTATACAGTGTGGGAGGAATGGTCAGATTTCAGGTTTTTTATACAGTGTGGGAGGAATGGTCAGATTTCAGGTTTTTTATACAGTGTGGGAGGAATGGTCAGATTTCAGGTTTTTTATACAGTGTGGGAGGAATGGTCAGATTTCAGGTTTTTTATACAGTGTGGGAGGAATGGTCAGATTTCAGATTTTTTTTATACAGTGTGGGAGGAATGGTCAGATTTCATGTTTTTTATACAGTGTGGGAGGAATGGTCAGATTTCAGGTTTTTTTATACAGTGTGGGAGGAATGGTCAGATTTCAGATTTTTTATACAGTGTGGGAGGAATGGTCAGATTTCAGGTTTTTTATACAGTGTGGGAGGAATGGTCAGATTTTCAGATTTTTTATACAGTGTGGTAGGAATGGTCAGATTTCAGGTTTTTTATACAGTGTGGGAGGAATGGTCAGATTTCAGATTTTTTATACAGTGTGGGAGGAAGAGGTATTGGTATGTGGGTGGCATCGCTGAGAGACCTCGCGTTCGAACCCCACACGCCTTAAATAATGTATGGCTACTGAAGCTTGCATGTGCTCTGGGGAATACGGTTTTTCTTTGGCCTTTTGCGATTTGAAATGCGGGGGCAACTGTGGTCGGTGAGTTAGGAAAGTACCATCAAAGTTTTTTTTTTTTTTTTTTTTTTTTTTTTTTTTTTTTTTACCAGACATGCCAGTGCTTTACATAATGTAGGCTGTTTTGCTGTTGCTCACCAAGACCTTAGGCATTTCAGCGCAGCAGTGACGGCTTAGTTTGGAAAGTACAATCAACTTTTTTTTTTTTTTACATGTGCCAGTGCCTTACATAATGTACGCTGTTTTGCTGTTGCTCACCAAGACCTTAGACATTTCAACCTATTTCAGTTTGGAAAGTATAGTCAACTTTTTTTTTTTCTTTTTTTTTACCAGACATTCCAGTGCGTTACATAATGTAGGCTGTTTTGCTGTTGCTCACCAAGACTAGACATTTCCAGCTGGTTCCTAAAGCTAATTATGATCTACTTTACAATATACTCCGCAAGTCCACGACGTAATTTCGGCCAGTATCCGCTATGCATGTCATGACTGCGTAATTACATGCGACGGTGCAATATGCAGTCACCTTTACCAGGAATTTCTCACTGAAACCTGCATAGTCACTTCAGAAGCGCGAATAGAGTGGGAATTGTAGCAGCCAAACTCGAAGAAGTGTAATCCACTTTATTTCCCTCTCGTGAACGTCCTGATAAATCTCTTTACTGCAATGGACCCTCCTAAAACAACCTTTAAAATACACGTTTAACATTAAAGGCAAAACAACGTATGTTATTCACGGAGCAATTACGAAGCCCTCACACACAAAGGCTGTAATAGTGATCGAACACAAGGATATTATTACCCCATGACACCATAGCAATATTCTCAAGTCGATGTCACAAGCACCTGTATCTGTGTCCCTAATATCACCAAGATGGCCACACTCGCCGAATAAATCAAAAGGGGTTCTCATATCGTTGTAATTTCAGGCTTGATAGCATATCGAAATGAGATGATAACCTGATTTTGATGAGGACTGAATGATATTTGAGCGCTGAGACGTGTTAATGCGTCTTATGAAGGGCTTATATTTGCATACTGTAAGTTCATAGACGGTTCTGTGATTGCGTAGTTATTGGCAGAGTGTTATTAACGTTCCTGGCTATTTTTATTAGTTGTTGCTATTGTCTTGGTTGTTAACATTATCACTGGTTTTATCATCATTAGCATCGTCATCAACATAATCATAATTAATGTCATGAGAAAAAAATGATAATGAAACAACTGCTGCCGCTGTTTCAATAACTACTTTTGGGCGTTATTGATATTGATATAATTTGCATAATAATGATAAATGATAATAATAGCGATTATGGTAATAATAATTATCATGAAAAGTAATAGTGATAATAAAAATGATAATAATAATAATAATGATAATGATAATAATAAAAATGATAATTGGGAAAATGATAATGATGATAACAAAGATGGCAATTATGATAATGATGATAATGATAATAGTAATACTGATAATGATGATCATAATAATGATTATAATAATATATATATATATATATATATATATATATATATATATAATATATATATATATATATATATATATATATATATATATATATATATATATATACATACAGCTTTCGACTCAGGGAAAATGCAAGGTGATGTAATTTTGTATTGAACTTTGAACTTTGAAATTCCACACAAATATCAAATCAGCAGTCAAAAAAAAATGCAGGCATTGCAGACATTATGTAACTTGTTTAAAACCTCATAAAGGTATTGCATTTTTGTTGCTCATGATATGCTGAGAACTATCTTATTGTACTTTACTGTAATTCTCCAGCCCACAGGCTTAAGGCCACGCCCCCCTCCAGCCCCTGACAGGCTTAAGGCCACGCCCCCCTCCAGCCCCTGAAGAGCTTAAGGCCACGCCCCACTCCAGCGCCTGACAGGCTTAAGACCACGCCCCACTCCAGCCCCTGACAGGCTTAAGGCCACGCCCCCCTCCAGCCCCTGACAGGCTTAAGGCCACGCCCCCCTCCAGCCCCTAACAGGCTTAAGGCCACGCCCACCTCCAGCCCCTGACAGGCTTAAGGCCACGCCCCCCTCCAGCCCCTAACAGGCTTAAGGCCACGCCCACCTCCAGCCCCTGACAGGCTTAAGGCCACGCCCCCCTCCAGGAAGGCCCAGCCCAGAGGGAAGAATACAACATGAGGACCTACTTCTTGAAGGAGTATAGGAAAACTCAGGGTGTCCCTTAAGGATCAGCTGGAGGATACCAATCGCAATGGGAAGTGTCTGATGCCAACTCCTTCATCAAGGATACCATGATCATTTATCTCAGGTAGCCAAGCCAGATCCTTTATACTGAGGTGAGTTTCAGGCTGGTTCTCTCAAGATTATTAGAGTTATATCTTTCAGTTGCATAGCAGTTCTTTTAACTAGTAAACATATTACATGCACACACACAAACTAACTAGTTAATTACCTAACTCTCTCTCTCTCTCTCTCTCTCTCTCTCTCTCTCTCTCTCTCTCTCTCTCTCTCTCTCTATCACACACACACACACACACACACACACACACACACACACACACACACACACACAGACACACACACACACACACACTCACACACACACACACACTTACACACAGACATACGTTTTTATAAACATATATAAAAGTATATTTGTATATAAAAATCTATTTCATTACAGAATATAGATTAAGGAAAATTATTTAAGTTTGTAATAAATGCCAGTGATAATGTTCATGATATATATTCATTGTTATTTTTTATAAGATTTTACTATTACATATGTACATTTCAGTATATCAGTTACTTTATTTTATACCATTGTACTTATATAAAGTTTCTGTTTGCATTTTAGCCTCTAAGATGCTCTTTGGCAATTAAAAACCTTTTAAGTTCAAAAGATAATGATAATTATGAGAGATTCACCAGGGTGTTTGGTGCTGGAACTCACTCCTTTATTTACTACAAGTTCTCCAGATATCAAACATCAAACACATCTTGAAGGTACTTGTCAACATCTCCCCCACCATCTTCACCCTCACCAGAATCTCAACAGACACCCGTGAGTACTCCTTTTCAGACAAATGAAAAGAGGAGCACAGCTGATCCTCTTCATAAGCAATGTCTAGAAGCAGTGGAAGTGCCAAGAAATGTGCTTAATAAGGACACCGTGGATGATTTTTGTTCCCGTTTCGGCTGAAATACAGAGAGTTGGCTGAGAGGATTTGTTCCAAATGTGAGGGGAATAGTGGTGGACAAATTGAATTTTGTGTTGAAATTGTTGAAAAGTACGGTGTTGAATTGTAAAGTGAAAAATGTGACGTTACTGTGATGTTGTATAGCTTTCCGGTTATTCCTGGGATCTGTACCCTACCCTTCTACCATGTAATTGACTAGTGGTATATGTGTGTGTCAAATTACTATAAGGAATAGCTTAGTCGTGCTGTCGTTCAATGTCAGTATTTTTTGTGGTACTTTACAATATATTTAATAATTTTTATACTTTTATACGGTGGAATTTATTATATATGAATATTTTTATATTTTTTCCATTTATTATGCCTTACTCTGTGAATATTTTTGTACCTTATGAATCATTTTCCTGCATGTACTTTTCTCAAGTCTATGGTATAAACCTATTTTTTTCTTTGAAGTTTCCTTGATTTATAATTATGCTGCACCATATTCGAGGAAAATATTTTGTCAGACATTATTTTCCTTTATAGAAGAACATACAGTATATATGATGACATTAGGAAGATGAAACACTGTGTAGAAAATTACAAGATTTTGTAAAATATTAATGATGACTGTAATAACATAAGAATCAAATATGACAAGCATGGTAACATCTGAAAAAACAAATGCAAACTAAATTGAACCAAAAATATAAGTACTATACACAGAAGAGAGTTACATCAATATAAGAGAACCAATTTTGACCAATTACCTTCTCCCTCACTGTTATACTGCTCAGCCATCATTGCTGTGTCCACGTCCAACAACTTGAAGTCTTTCCAGCCTACCTTG
This sequence comes from Penaeus vannamei, assembly GCF_042767895.1. Taxonomy (NCBI): domain Eukaryota; kingdom Metazoa; phylum Arthropoda; class Malacostraca; order Decapoda; family Penaeidae; genus Penaeus; species Penaeus vannamei. The sequence continues at coordinate 35,354,653 of NC_091571.1, forward strand.
GGGAGCCTGGTGACATTTACCTAGGCGTAGTTGACCTCTTGCAACATCCTCTTTGTCAGTGAGCTAAGGGGATAAG
>NC_091571.1:35372228-35374728 GCF_042767895.1 Penaeus vannamei
AGCACTTTTCATGACATATCACTGACTGACAAGTGAAAATGGGTTCGAGCAAAATGAGGTCATCCCTTTCACCCTTGACCTGCGACCTGGTTCCTGACCTCGACGCTCACCCTTCCACGAGTAGGACCTCCTCTGCCTCTTGAGAACCACCCTTCAGGTTCCTCCTTCGGGACTGTCACTCTCCGGTCCTCCTCAACCTCCACCTCCAAGCAACATTAATTTCTTCAACAAACAAATGAAAGATACGTTTCTCTGCCTAATATTTATGTCGAAACACTTCTCAGAGTTAATGAAAACCCTTAATTACCTTAATTGATAATGTTAGGAAACCCATTTCATCCATATAATCATAAAATAAAACAACGATACGTCTGTGAATATTGTATACACTATGATGTATAGTATTATTTCACGCATTGTATAAGAAAATTTATATTGTATAAATCCACAGCAGTTAGACGAGACTTGGAAATATTATTCGGCTCGACAGTTTTATTTGATATGCCTCTTTCCACTGGTAATTGCAGTTGAAGTGTGTCATTATCAGCGTGTGTCGGATTAGTGAGCTTCATTAACTTTTATTGTTCCTTTGTGCGTAATTGCAGTCACTATCAAAATCATGTTAGTTCGCTTTTGTTTTTGATGGATAGCCTTTTTTTTCTCTCGTTAAATCGCATTTCATTAAATGATTTATCGGTTCATAATTGGACCTATGATTACTATGACTTTTGAATGGAGAATTTCGAAATTCAGTCTATCTATAACTCTCTCTCTCTCTCTCTCTCTCTCTCTCTCTCTCTCTCTCTCTCTCTCTCTCTCTCTCTCTCTCTCTCTAAGCACACACACACACACACACACACACACACACACACACACACACACACACACACACACATATATATATATATATATATATATATATATATATATATATATACTTGCATGTATATATACGCATACATATATACATACATGTGTGCGTGTGCGCGTACGAAAAAAGAGAAAAATCAACTTACACGTGGCAATCCTAGCGAGTCTCACGCGCCCCAGATTCCTCGTGCCTGAGCCATGAAAACTCAAATAACGTAAAAAAAAGGACTTATAAAACATGAACGTCGATTGTTCACTCGAGCTTGTTCAAAAGAGGAGTCTTACGCGAAAGAAAGCCTCGGTATTGAACAATCTCTGGGGCATTGTGTTAGGTTTTTAGAGTCATGAATACGGGGAATATGGGTTTTAATTGTCGTCATTGCGGAAGGATTTCAGTTAGGCTATATCTCTTTCACGCTTTTGCGGATTAATGTAATTGTAGAGGTATATATACGTATGTATGTATTGATGTTTATTTATGTCCATCTATAGCTGTTTGTCTGTCTCAGTCGCTGTCGCTTTCGCTCTCGCTCTCGCTCTCTCGCTCTCTCTCTCTCTGTCTGTCTCTGTCTCTCTCTCTCTCTCTCTCTCTCTGTCTGTCTCTGTCTCTCTCTCTCTCTCTCTCTCTCTCTCCTCTCTCTCTCTCTCTCTCTCTCTCTCTCTCTCTCTCTCTCTCTCTCTCTCTCTCTCTCTCTCTCTCTTTCTCTTTCTCTTTCTCTTTCTCTTTCTCTTTCTCTCTCTCTGATTCTGTCTACCTCCGTGTGTTTGTGTATTATTATTATTATTATTACCTTTTTCATTGTTATTGTTATCATTGTCGTTATTATTAACGTTTTCTTAATAATTTTCATTGTTATTTTACTGTTACCATTATCATTCCTATTTTTATCGTTATCATTATTCCAACAATCATTATTATGATTATCCTTATCATAATTTATAATTATTATCACAGTCATAATTATTATCACAGCTCCACCCGTAAGCAAACTAGACGCCTGTGAATGGCTGTTAATGTCTTGCAAATTGGCAAACAAGTCCTTACCGAAGTTATAGGGGAACTACGTCATGCTTTCGATAACGAGCTGTGATGGCGAACCTTCCAATCAACCAGTATATCTCTTGATGATTAGTTGGAGCTAAAGTTCGTGACTCCCCCCACCCCCCCCTTCCTCAAAAAATAAAAAATGGAATTAACATGTCGTGATTTACTTGTTTTACTTAGTTTATTTCTTGAGGGAGCATTGGCGTAATGCGTTTACTCTCTTTGTTTACTCTCTTTGTTTACTCTCTTTGTTTACTCTTTGTTTACTCTTTTTGTTTACTCTCTTTGTTTACTCTCTTTGTTTACTCTCTTTGTTTACTCTCTTTGTTTACTCTCTTTGTTTACTCTCTTTGTTTACTCTTTTTGTTTACTCTCTTTGTTTACTCTCTTTGTTTACTCTCTTGGGGTTAACTATTGCACAGGAATGTTTGCCAATTTTGAAAAAAAAAAACAGTTTATATTCGCGACGAGTGTTCGTAGAATGGAATATAAATCTTCGAAAAATGAGGCTTGTTTACATTTTGTACGCTATACAATGTATCATATATTTTTTATGTGAAAAGGAGTCTTGTATAGGAATAAAAA
>NC_091571.1:35384728-35387228 GCF_042767895.1 Penaeus vannamei
AATGAAAGAGATTGTATGAAATAAAACACCTGAAAAATATAATAAACAAGCGCGCATATGAAAGAGCAATAACCTTTATCAATCCTTCAAAAATCCATAATTTCTCCCTCTCGACCCAACACGAGAACCGACGCAGCTCTAGTGTCCACCAGCATCCATTCTTAATCCATCTCTATCCCATCCATCCTTTATCATCCTCCGGAATAAAATGAGCGGCTTTACGATCACAATTCAGGAATTACAAATCAATTATGCCCTCACTCTTATGAACGCTATTAAAAGCTGTAACCGCTGAAGGAGGAACAGATGAATTGGACGCGGCTATAAAAATCGGCCAAAAGAGAGGTTTTTCTTATTGCGAGAAAGGGTTATTAATCGGAATCTGATTATAGGACACTCGGCGTCACTACCTTGTTCAGGTACGACCGATTTCATCTCTAGTGATTGGAATGGGTGGGGGAGGGGGGGGGGAGGGGGAGAGGAGTTATTTCAGATTATCATTATCATTATCATTATTATCAGTGCTACTGTTGTTGTTACTGTTTTCGTTATTATCATTATTGTTGTTGTTTTTATCATCGTTATTGTTATTTATATAATCGTTGTTATTATTGTTATCACTATTATTATTATCACTCTCATTGATATTACTATTGTTATGAAATGTATCAAATTATCATCATCGTCATGATTATCATTATCATGATAATCATCATTAAAGTTATCATTATCATTACCATTATTATTATTACCGTTATTATTATCATTACCATTATTATTATCATTACCATTATTATTATCATCATTATCATTATCATCCTCAATATCCTTATTATCATCATCATTTATATGTCTACTTTTCCCTCTTCCTCTTCCTATCCGAATAGGAGAATCGGAAGGGAACAGACAGAGATAATAAGATAAGATAATTAACCCCTTTTTACGGTTTCATACACAGTACTGGAACCACTTATGGTGCTGTCACACTAGCACTTTTTCCGTCAATTTTTTTGTGACTATTTTATTTAACACAAATACAAACATTCTCGAATATAACTCTTGGTTTGACTTTGCTTGGCTGGAAAAGTTGACGGAGAGGTTTTCAGACGGAAACGATCATTATCGTCTGACTGGAGAATCGACAATTCGCTCAAAAATGGACAAAATTTCAGAAAATTGTCCAAAAAAATTTGACGGAAAAAGTGCTTGTGTGACAGTACCTTTACTCTTTCGTGTGTTCTAATTCACGTATTTTTAAACCGTGGAAATCAGGGCCTTTGTCACAAACGTTTGGAAAATAGATGGAATTGACAACCCTTCAATCCCTTCAATTGAGTGGATCTTAAATGCCTATGTAAATTGATGGTAATTAATACGGAATCAGTGATGGTACAAATGCCCTTAATGTGTCCTGCCAGTTACCGTTACATGATATGAAAGACTGTCTGTATATAATGCATATTTTAGCGTGGAGTAGGAAAGCTGATAAAAAAAAAAAAAAAAAAAAAAAAGATAAAAAAAATAAAAACTTAGAGTATAAGTAAAATAAATAATAATAAAAAATTAAAGAAAATAAAAAAAAATAAAAATGTGTAATCTACAGTGAACATTAGATGAAATACATTGAAGATTAAAAGAAATGCATTAATTAAACCCAAATAAAAGTAATGTTTTCTGATGCATATAAAGCTCTGTCAAGATTCGTGTAAAGAAATTATGATTAAAACTTGTTCCTGTTTATATAAGCAAAGATGAGAATTTTTTTTCCAACTATCCAGGATCCGAATACAATAGATCAGTGGAATACGAGAAAGAAAAAACATGATTTTTTTCTCTTTCTTTCTTTCTTTTTTCGTTTTTTTCATTTTTTCTTTTTTCCTTTGTTTCTTCTTCTTTTTTTTTTTCTTTAAGAAAGGTAAAAGAGTGATCAGAGTCGCGCTATAATTAGAACGACACACACACTTCAAAGGTGAATTACGGAGATACCGTCTTTGTCATTTATCCTCCACCTCCCCCTCCCCTCCCGTCCCCCTTTAACCCCCCCCCTCGTGGCCCCCTCACTCATTATTAGTTCCTGATGCAAAAAGAACGCAAATGGGCACTTTGTCCTTAATTAAGCTTCTCAGCTCATTAAAAAAAAGAGAGAGAGAGAATGGAGGTGAACGGTCGACGAGTCTAATCTCTTTTTACCATTCACGCGTCCACTCATTTGAAATTATATATATTTTTCATTAGCGAGAGAGAAAGAGGGGGAGAGAGAGAGAGAAAGAGGGAGAGAGAGAGAGAGAGAGAGAGAGAGAGAGAGAGAGAGAGAAAGACAGAGAGAGAGAGAGGGGAGTAGGGAGAGAAAAAAAGATAGATAGATAGGTAGTCAGAGAGAGAGGGAGAAAGAAAGAAACAGACAGACAGATATAAATATCTACTAAAAACCTAGAAAACGCCCCCCCCCCCCTCCACTCGAAACCTCCCGCCCCCACTTTACTTCCAAATCATCGAGAGA
>NC_091571.1:35394728-35397228 GCF_042767895.1 Penaeus vannamei
TGTGTGGATGTGTGTGTGTGTAGTGTGTGTGTGTGTGTGTGTGTGTGTGTGTGTGTGTGTGTGTGTGTGTGTGAGTGTGTGTGTGTGTGTGTGCGTGTGTGTGTGTGGATGTGTGTGTGTGTGTAAATATACATCACACACATGCACGAACACACACATAAACACACACACACACACACGCGCGCGCGCGCGCACACACACATACACGTGCTCGCGTTATTGTGAGTATATATAAACAAACACTCTTAAACATAGTGTCTAAACCACTTTCCACAAACTATGCATACTTTTGTTGTCTTTGTAAAGTATAGACGTCCAAGTTCTATGTTTTCGTAAATCCCTCTTTGTATAATTGCTTGTTCAGCGGTTTTTGATAAGATAATAAGTATGTTTATGCAGTTTTTTGTGTTCTGTTTATTCCATTTCACATTATTTTTATCTTCATTGTTATTGTTATATAAAGTCAGATTATCAAAACATGTATACACACACACACACACATACCGTTATAAAAAGTCAGATTATCAAAACATGTATATACATACACACACACACACACACACACACACACAGACACACACACACACACACACACACACACACACACACACACACACACACACACATATATATATATATATATATATATATATATATATATATATATATATATATATATGCGTGTGTGTGTGTGTGTGTGTGTGTGTGTGTGTGTGTGTGTGTGTGTGTGTGTGTGTGTGTGTGTGTGTGTGTGTGTGTGTGTGTGTGTGTGTACATATATATATATATATATATATATATATATATATATATATATATATATATATATATATATATATATATACATATATATACACATATATAAACTTGTATATATATATATATATATATATATATATATATATATACTTACATATATTCATACATAGATATATATATCTGTGTCAAATTTATATAGAACACATTGCAACAGGAACAACGAAGGAAAGAACAAGAAAACACACGAATATGCCGAAGGCCTTTTCGCTATTGCTTTCCCTTTCATTCTTTATTATTATTATTGTATTCAGAATTCCATTTTCTTTCCCATTTATGTTGTCTGTTAAATCAGATGAGGATGAAGATAAGGCTGATGATAATGATGATTACAAAACAGTAATAACAACACTAAGGATAACCAAGTATGATACCAATGTGAATAATAATACTCGAAAACAATAAATAATAACAAAAATAAAAATGATAATGTTAATATAAAAAAAATCGGAAAATAGTTATATAATCTGATATTCACTGAATTACGAAACTACAACACAATAACGACACTCGAAACCAAATTCGACCAACGTGCTAAAAATACATCACAGCTTTCGTATAAGATTCGTATAAGTATAAATAAATATAAGTATATAAATATAAATATATAAAGATAAATATATAAATATAAATATATAAATATAAATATATAAATATAAATATATAAATATAAATATATCAATATAAATATATAAATATATAAATATAAATATATAAATAAATATATATAAATATATAAATATATATAAATAAATAAATAATAAATAAATAAATATATATATATAAATTTAAATATATAAATATAAATATATAAATATAAATATATAAATACATCGTTTAATCCGCAGTCTTCCTCGAGTTTCAAGACGCGTTAATCTGATTCCGGATTCCTGAAAGATTTTAATTTCGGAAGCGGAGGTAAATGCGGATTTGACCCATTTACGCCGTTCCATGTTCCTCAAATCCTGTTCCGGTTAACGAGGTGTCTCAGCTACACTATTAGTAGCGTGACCCGTGATAAAGAAGGAGAAAGTGTGAGTGAGTTTATCGAAGCGTCAAGAGTGAGATGAAACGTGAATATTATTAGTAGAGGGAGGGAGAGAGAGGGAGAGGGAGAGAGAGAGAGAGAGAGAGAGAGAGAGAGAGAGAGAGAGGGAGAGGGAGAGGGAGAGGGAGAGAGAGAGGGGGGGGGGAGGGAGAGAGAGCGAGAGAGAGAGAGAGACAGAGAGAGAGAGAGAGAGAGAGAGAGAGAGAGAGAGCGAGAGAGAGAGAGGGCCCCGGGGGGGGGGGGGGAGAGAGAGAGAGAGAGAGAGTACTTCTCAGGGTGATTATTTAGAATTGGTTGTTATCTTAATGGTCATTGATAATCTTGCCGAATCGGCTGGTGTATTGTTAATACTGTATTATTCGAAATCGACATAAATCAGGCATTTTGTTGTATTTGTTGGTTTTATATTAACAGAATAATTTTATATTAACAGAATAATTTGCCTTTTATTGTATATATTGGTTTTATATTAACAGTATAATTACCATAATTAATATCTATATACACATTCTGTATTGTAAACGATATTGCGGTTAATATTGCGCGTTTCCGAAGAGGGAAAACATATAGAAAAACACCATAAAAATAGAAACTAGAACTACATAACAGTTTCGTTGCAATAAGCTCGACGGAGAT
>NC_091571.1:35402228-35404728 GCF_042767895.1 Penaeus vannamei
AATAACACCAAAGTTCTCTACCTGATGTTCAACAAACCCTAATATGGTGAGGAGAGAAATGAATAGAAACAATAAAGCGAGAAAGGGAATAAAAAAGAGAAGAATATGTAAAAAAAAAAAAAAAATCCTCATACGCTATGAAACGAAATGAATAGAAACAATACACCGAATAAGGGAATTGAAGAGAGGAAAAAAGACGTATTTTTGCTCGGGGGAAGAAAGTGAGGAAGGGAGTGAGAGAAGAGACAGCGGATAAATGCACAGTAGCATTGTTTTGACCCGTAAACTGTGCAGTAAGGTTCCAGCAGCCATACCCAATGTACACAATTATCAGCATAAAGAAAAGTCAAAAATAACCTTTCTGTTATGTGGAATTAGTGCACAATTATCGGCATAAAAAAGGTGTCAATAATAACTTTTCTGTTATGTGGAATTAGTGCACAGTTATCAGCATAAAAAAGTCAAAAATAACTTTTCTGTTATGTGGAATTAGTGCACAATTATCAGCATAAAAAAAGTCAAAAATAACTTTTCTGTTATGTGGAATTAGATTAATGAAAGATTGCATGGGAAGTATAGGAAAACCAAATATTAGGTCATTATTATCTTAGATGTGGCGGTGTAGCGACCTTGCCCGAGTCACCAAATGTAATCTTAAGATATACATGGGAGCGAAAACAAATGAAACAGGCCGCCATGTTTTAAAATAGCCTCCGTATGATGCAAGTTACACACTGTTCATCACATGTAAGTCGCATTCACACGCTGTTCACCACATTTAAGTCGCAGTTACGCGCTGTTCACCACATGTAAGTCACCGCAGTTCCACGCTGTTCATCATATGTTGTATGTCGCAGTTTCCGGGTTATGGAGAAGCGAGGGAGGGGGAGGGGGGGAGAGGGGGAGGAGGTCGGATCATCAGATAGGGTCCAGAAATCAGCTTTATAAAAGCATATCGTATCTATCAAATGAAGGGGACAGAACCCACGCTCTCCTAAGTAAAGTTTAAATTATATGGAAAGTCATCATAACTTCCCTCTCAAGTCACTTGTGGTAGAATTTCTTAAGGGTTAAAATAAAGACCTCATGGTACAAATTTCGATCTTAAAGGCTTGTTAAGTCATATTAGTTATTTCAAAATTCGATCAGACATTATGATTAATACCTTTAAGTAATACAGGTATGTTATGGGTATATTCTGTGTGCTGTAATCATATTTTCTCTCTCCTGTTCGTTGATAATATCCGAAGCGGGGTGGGGGGTGGGAATGGGGGGTGGGGGGAGGAATGGGAAAATATGAAAGATATCAAAGATAGCTAAAAATACGAATGATGAAACAGGGTGATAAAAGTGACGACTGTGATCAGGATATATGAGATCCATAACTGGTGAAATGGCAATGAAAATAACAACGATGATAATAAAAGCAATGGTATTGACGCAAGTGATATGGGAATTGTGATTAAAAATGTTATGAAACTAGGTACATAAAACGGCAAACAAGAATAATTGATATAAAACGATGAATTGTAGTAAAACGACAAAATAGAAGACAGCTAGATATATAAAACGAATTATAATAAAATCGGTTATATAACTAAAAAAACAAAATATGATAAAACGGATCATATAAAACGATATAAAACGTAATATAATAAAACCAGCTATATAAAACGGCAAAATATGATAAAAAAGATACATAAAAACGACAAAAAATAATAAAACTGGATAAACAAAAGACATAATATAATAAAACCGGGTATATAGATCGGCAAAATATAATAAACCCGGTTATATTAAACGGCGATATATGAGAAAAACTGGTTACATAAAACGGAAAAATAAAAAATAAATAAAAATAAAAGGTGGATAAAGAAATAGAGATATAATAAAAATAGATACAAGAAACGTCATAATACGATAAACCTAAATTATAAATATTAACAAAATATAATATAAAATATAAAATAATATATAAATAAAATATAAAACATAAACAAAATATAAAATAACATATAAATAAGATATAAAATATAAACAAAATATAAAATAATATACAAATAAGATATAAAATAAAAGCAAAACAAGATAGATAAAACGACAAAATAGAACAAAACCTTATATATAAACCGGGAAACCCATGTTTGTGGCGTGACTGTGTTCGGATGTGAATCAGAGGTTTGAGACGAGTTCAACTTTCCCTCGAAAAAAAAGTTAAGATGTTTTCAACTTTTTCTTGTGTGTGACTTTTTACTTTTATCCTTTGCAAAAATAAAATAATTCAATCGTGCAACTGCTCCGTTTTATTAATTCGTGATTTATTAAAAGTTGGAGAGAATATATTGTAATTATTAAGATTTTTAATCAGGATTTGCAATTGCTGTTATATAATTGTGATTTCAAGGTTAGAAGTTATCTAATCGCTGCAAATCAATAACATGAATATTTGCACAGATGCACACATACATACGTGAATACAGACATACATGTACACAAACGC
>NC_091571.1:35414728-35417228 GCF_042767895.1 Penaeus vannamei
CAGGATTAGTAAAGATGGAATTAACTTGACAGGATCAGTAAAGATGGAATTAACTCGACAGGATTAGTAAAGATGGAATTAACTTGACAGGATTAGTAAGGATGGAATTAACTTGACAGGATTAGTAAGGATGGAATTAACTTGACAGGATTAGTAAGGATGGAATTAACTTGACAGGATTAGTAACGATGGAATTAACTTGACAGGATTAGTAACGATGGAATTAACTTGACAGGATTAGTAACGATGGAATTAACTTGACAGGATTAGTAACGATGGAATTAACTTGACAGGATTAGTAACGATGGAATTAACTTGACAGGATTAGTAACGATGGAATTAACTTGACAGGATTAGTAAGGATGGAATTAACTTGACAGGATTAGTAAAGATGGAATTAACTTGACAGGATTAGTAAGGATGGAATTAACTTGACAGGATTAGTAAAGATGGAATTAACTTGACAGGATTAGTAAGGATGGAATTAACTTGACAGGATTAGTAAAGATGGAATTAACTTGACAGGATTAGTAAAGATGGAATTAACTTGACAGGATTAGTAAAGATGGAATTAACTTGACAGGATTAGTAACGATGGAATTAACTTGACAGGATTAGTAAGGATGGAATTAACTTGACAGGATTAGTAAGGATGGAATTAACTTGACAGGATTAGTAAGGATGGAATTAACTTGACAGGATTAGTAAGGATGGAATTAACTTGACAGGATTAGTAAAGATGGAATTAACTTGACAGGATTAGTAAGGATGGAATTAACTTGACAGGATTAGTAAGGATGGAATTAACTTGACAGGATAAGTAGAGATGGAATTAACTTGACAAATGGTAAAGATGGAATTAATTTGACAGGATTAGTAAAGATGGAATAAACTTGACAGGATTAGTAAAGATGGAATAAACTTGACAGAATTAGTAAAGATGGAATAAACTTGACAGAATTAGTAAAGATGGAATTGATAACAGGATTAGTAAAGATGGAATAAACTCGACAGGATTAGTAAAGATGGAATTAATTTGACAGGATTAGTAAAGATGGAACTAACTTGACAGGATAAGTAGAGATGGAATTGACAGGATTAGTAGAGATGGAATTAACTTGACAAATGGTAAAGATGGAATTAACTTAACAGGATTAGTAAAGATGGAATTAACTTGAAAATATTAGTTAAGATAGAATAAACTTGACAGGATTAGTAAAGATGGAACTAACTTTACAGGGTAAGTAAAGAAGGAATTAACTTGACAGGATTAATAATGATGGAATATCTGGAACCACTAACGAATTGGTAATATCAAGGAACCTACAGGAGTGATGATTAAGCAAATGTACGTCTGTTACAAATATTGGTGAAAGGATTATTATGTAGTAAAACATATCAATCGGATACTGATGCAATATAGACTTCCAAATGCCTCTTCATACTTCATCAAATTCATTGCAACTCCCTGAAGCAATGATGTAGAATATAGAAAAAAATAGAACGAAATAGAAAGAGAAGGAAAACAAATGAGGTTAGAATTCAACGTATTGACGAATATATGTGTAGATTATATCATATTTTCCTATCACGTCCCCCCCCCCCTAGATTGTACATTTCCTTTTTACAAACTTCCAAATACTTCGCAATTCTCAGATACATCATAGGAAGTGCTTCGGTTCTCCCCCTTAACACCTGATTCAAATTAACAACAATTAACTTCAATAAACAGAATCTAATCAAAATCCACGAGGAGGGAACATTAATTGAGAATAAATACGTTTTCACATCACCTTAATCAGAATTCATATTCATTATTTTAACATTTAATGTAAGTATTTATTTTTCTATTCAGAATTGGAGATGTAAAAGTCTCAAATTATTTATCAATTAATTAAATGTTACATAACATAGTTATTAGTGCACAGGGTTGACAGAACACTAGACAATATACAATACATTTAATAAGTTCATTCACCAAAGAGAAAAATATATACACATAAAAAGCAGCTTTTAATACTAATAACAACCACAAGAAAATTACTAATATTTATGAAAGGATATATTGTTTAGTTAATGTCAAGCCAAATGGCATAAATGTTTAAAAAAGTATAAAAAGAAATAATAATAATAATAATAACAATGCATATAACTGTAAGAGATTACGTTGGTGTAGGATAATCAAACTGAAATAAATATGATGGTAAGAAAAAATGAGATGTAGAAAATAAAGAATGAGAGAGAGAAAAAAAAACAAAGGAAAGATGTGAAAATCTAAAATAAAATATAAAAAAGAAAGAATGAGAGAGAGAAAAACCAAGGAAAGATGGAAAAAAATAAAGATAAAAAGAAAGAGAGAAAGAATGATAAGAACAACCCCCCCCCCCCCCCCCCCGCTACAGCACAATACGGAGTGATACCAACCACATGGTTAGCGCGGGTATGTGGATATGTTAGTAACGACATTTAACAAAGAGACTAGCCATAGCAGGTATGTCAG
>NC_091571.1:35437228-35449728 GCF_042767895.1 Penaeus vannamei
CTATTCATTTCTCGTCTGGAAAAAAATGAAATACTACTACAGTGCTAACAACCACAACACGAATAAAATTGGGGATACCTAAGACCACTAACCCATTCCATCCAAGGCGTAGGTCCTGAACCCACTTTGTCTAAGGCGTTGGAGCAGAATTTCTTAACACTCAAAGGCTCCTGCTTTGTCTCCCTGTGTCACAGAGGGAGTGGCGACTTTCCGCTCAGTCTAGTGCAAGATCCGTTCCCTCTCTCCCGGTCTGGTACAAAGGCTATTCCTCTCTCACTGTCTGTCTGTACAAAACACTTTCAACCACTTCATCTTCTGTGTTGGTAACTGTTTGAGAAAAGCTTTCGTTAGTCTTGTGCGATGGTTTTCCTTTTCTTAGACAATGAAAAAATTGTTAGTGAAAAGAAATATAGAAGAACAAGGAATTGTCAGGAGAGCAACCAGTATGAACTGGGCTTTTACGTTTGTTTACGCATATATGATGCAATATCTTTAAAGACGTGCTTCACTCTTACAACTACAACTGCAATTTCGAGATGAATATATAACTGAAGAAACTTTTTCATTATCAACTTTGCAAACTTCGCATCCTCGAGAAAAGCGTTTTTCGTCAACACTTCGACTTTGTTTCTATCTTTATGCGTCTGTGGCACGTGGTATCTCTCTCTCTCTCTCTATCTATCTGTCTGTCTATCTGTCTATCTGTCTATCTATCTCTCTATCTCTCTATCTCTCTATCTCTCTATCTCTCTATCTCTCTATCTCTCTCTCTCTCTCTCTCTCTCTCTCTCTCTCTCTCTTTCTCTCTCTCTCTCTCTCTCTCTCTGCATGTGTATGCGTATATGAATGCATTTGTGTGTGTGTGTACGTGTGTGTGTATGTGTGTGTGTGTGTGTGTGTGTGTGTGAGTCTGTCTGTATTAACCATAGAAATACCATCAATATATTACTCAAAATTTGTGTGTATGTGTGCGCGCGTGTGTGTAAGCGCATGTGTGTATGTATAACTGTGTGTGTGTGTCTCTGTCTGTGTGTGTGTTAGCATATTTCATCACCAGAACAGTTACACATTTTATTTACTAGGATACATGATGGATATAATTACAGCATATTTTGTGAATTTACTTTAAGCAGATTATGTAAATAGAGTCACTTTTTTATTTTATGCAATTCTCTCTTACGTAATCTTTATTTTTTTCTATATAATGAAAAAGAAATGTGATGATACTTCATTTAAAAATATGATTTTCTTCCATTTTTTATCTTTTTTTGGAAATTCTAACAGTATAATAGAGTTTTTTTTTCTATTATACGTATTTTTTGTATTTCACTCATTCAAAAGTATTTTTTTTCCCAAACTGCAACTCTTGTCTGGTAGAAAAATGAATAAATAAATAAATAAAAAATACCCAAATATATATTTGTATTCTACTCATAATAATGATGGTTGATATAATGATAATGATAATGAGGATGATAATGATAATGATAAGGTAATGATGATGAGGATAATGCGAATCAAGAAAATAAAGATGATAATCATAATAAAAGTAATTTTTCTTATTTTTGTATCATTGTCATTGATAATATTCTAATTGTAATTATTATCACCATCAGTAGAATAATTATCATCATTATTATTTTCATTGTTATCATTATCATCATTATCATTATCATCATTGATATTATTATTATTATTATTATTATTATTATTATTATTATTATTATTATTATTATCATTATTATTATCTCTATAGACATAAAATAATACTGACAATTGTAATCATGAAAATAATGATAATGATAACAATAATTATATGATATGATAATGATGATAATAATAATGATAATATTGGTAATGATAATAAGGACAATAATAATAAAATTAAGAATAATGCTGATAATAACAATGATAAAAACCATCATCATCATTATCATCATCATCACAGTAACAATAAAAATAGCAATAAAAATTATAACAATGATTATATTGATATTTATAATAGTTATGATAATAACAATAATAATAGCAATAATAATAATAATAATAATAATAATAATAATAATAATAAAAATAATGATAATGATAATAACAACAATAATGATGATGATAATAACAATATAGATGATAATGCATATAGTAATAAATATAATTATCATCATTATCATCAGAATCAGAATCAGAATAATAATATTATTAATAATTATGATACTAATGATTGTAATATTATTGAAAATAATAAGAATAATAACAAAAAATAAAAATGATGACTATGATAATAATAAGGATAAAAACAATGATAAAAATGATAATTTTATCATAATCATTATCACTGTTATTATCATTATCATCATTACACCATCATAATGTTAAAATAATGAGATGACGATGGCGATGATGACAATGACGATGATGATGATGGTGATGGTGATGATAATAATGATAATGACAATGATAATGATAATGAGGATGATGATGACAACAACAAGGATGAGGATGAGGATGAGGATGACAAATAACAAACAATACGATTATATTAACTTGTATCCTTATTAGCTACCCCCCCCCCACACACACCCACCCCAATTAGTGTGACTTCCCACACTCAATCAATTTCACACTTAATTCGACTTATTGATGAGAGAGAGAGAGATTTACATCACACACACACACACACACACGAGCCTCCCCCCATACACACACACACACACACACACACACACACACACACGACCTCCCCCCCCCCCCCCCACACACACACACACGACCCCCCCCCCCACACACACACACACACACACGCACATCACTAACAAGGCGAACTTAAATCACCGTGAAAATCCGTCATGGGAGGCGGTCCGTATGATCCCTGCAGGATTAAGAGATTGCAAGGCCGTTGCTAGCGGAGGTGCATAATGAGGAGCTGGGGGGGCGGGAGGGGGAAGGGGAAGGGGGGTAGGGAGGGGGGCGGGTGGGTGGGTGCTTCCGGGAGCAAAATATCGGAAATTAGGAAAAAAAAAAAAAATTTTTTTTTTTTTGGGGGGGGTGAAATTTCGATCAAGGTGAGTGCTGCTGTAGGCGAGATTATTCTTGGAATTAAATTATTGCGATTTTTTTTCTTTTTCTTTTCTTTTTTTCTTTTTGTCTTTTGTCTAATACAGCCTTTTTTTTTCTTTCTTCCTTTTGTTTCTGATAAAGCTTTATGTTTTTTGTTTTTTCTTTTTTCTTTTCTTTTCTTTTACTTCTTTATCTCTTCGTCATCATTTTGATCGCAATCATCATTCTTGTTATTATTACCTTTATTGTTTTGTTATTATTAGTATCATTATTACTTCACTATTACTGCTATTTTTGTTTCTATCATTACTGTCATTATTATCATCATTATCATTATTATCATTATTATTATCATCATTATCATTATTATCATTATTATTATCATTATCATTATTATCATTATTATTATTGCTATTACTATTATCACTTTTATCATCATTATTATCATTATTATTGTATGCTGCATAGCGCCGTGGTAGCGTTGTTGTCTAGCGATCTTGTTGACCTGCGTTCGATTCCCGCGCACTGCCAGTGGATGGTCACCCCGGCCATTCCTCGCACACAAGGGGATAGTTTAGAAGTATAATAAACAGACAAGCCACAATTTGACTGATGTCATTAAAGCCTATCACAGCAAACCCTAAATTATTATTATTATTATCATTATCATTATTATTATTATTATCATTATCATTGTTAGAATTATCATTATTATTTATATTATCATTATCATTATTATTATTATTATCTTTATTACTATCATGATTACTATCGTGATTATTTCTATCATTATCATAATTATCAGTTTCATTATCTTATTTTCATTATCATCATCATAAACATATTTTAACATTATTATCATTATCATTATCATTATTGTTAATGTTATTATTTTTATCATTATTATGATTATTATCATTATTATTAAAATTATTATTATTACAATTATTATTATCATCATCGTCGCCATTATCATTTTTATTACCATTGTGGGTATGACATTATTATTATCAATAGCATCATGATCATCCTACTTATTCTTTAATATACTGATAATCATCATTCTTATCATTCTTTTCAGATTTATTTTTTGTTATTATTACCAGTAGTAGTTGTTGTTTCTGTGACAGTTTCATCATTATCATTGTTTTCATTTTTATTATTATCATTATTTCTATTACCATTATTATCATTATTATTATTGCAAGGCACCTTGTTTTCACTGTCATCATCATTATCGTCATCATTCTAATCATGATCACCATCAGTATTATTGTTATTATTGATACCATTATCATTATCATAATAACAGTAATTGCTATTCTTATCATCATCGTGTGTGTGTATGTGTGAGTGTGTGTGTGTGTTTGTGAGCGTGTGTGTGTGTGTGTGTGTGTGTGTGTGTGTGTGTGTGTGTGTGTGTGTGTGTGTATGTGTATGTGTATGTGTATGTGTATGTGTATGTGTATGTGTATGTGCATGTGTATGTGTGTGTGATATTATAATCCATAATTCATGCATCATACGGCTAATATGCGTTCTAATCAAACCCTTCCTTGTTTTTGTCAGTGTATTCAGAACCCAAGGTACACATCACATGCATGAGCTGCATTTCAAAGCCCCGGTGAAGCCAACAAAGCCACGATTACCTTCCCACAGAACCTAAGCTCGCCGGTCCTTGCAAGCAGAGTGGTGGTGGGCTTCACGTTGCTTGCACTAATGGCAACATGGGGCCGGTTTCGTTATTATTATTGTTTATGTTTTCAACGACATTTATCGAGGCACATGTCTTTGCATTTATAGTCTGTACTCTTGGTCTGCAACTAGCTTATAAAACCAAAAAGGTAAATATCTTAGATATTAATCAGAAATAATGTTCAGAATGAGATGTACCTCTTAAGAAAGAGTAATAAATGATGCCAAGCAAGCTAAGACGATTAAGATTGCCCAACATTAATCTGAAGCTTACTATGCATCTAACATTCGTAATTACCAAGAGTTATGTGTCAGAATCAGAGTATGTTTGTAATAAATGATGACGACTTCCAAGGCAGTTACTTGAAGGTCTTACATTCTCACTATACGTATCCCTCAAAACCTTTAGTACTTGGTCGCTAATATATGATTATTATAATGTACAAAGGTCGTATAGAAACACTATCCTTTATCCTAACCATAAATACGTGTTTTCTCTAAGACAAATAGACCAATTGGTGAGAGGAGGAAGGCTTCCTTAACCCGAGCAGCATTGAAACCAACCGCGAAGAAGAACACACACGCACAATAACATAAAAATAAGGCCAAGAGTTACGTAAAAAGAAAAGAAGAAGAAAAATAAATTATATATCAAAGAAAGCAAACCAAAGAAAGATACACACGCACAATAACATAAAAATGAGGCCAAGAGTTACCTATTTTTTCGTTCTTTTCTTCTTCTTTTCTTTTTAGGTAACCTGAAAAGAAAAGAAGAAGAAAAGACGAAAAAATTATATATCAAAGAAAGCAAACCAAACGCGAAGAAGATACACACGCACAATAACATAAAAAATAAAGCCAAGAGTTACCTATTTTTTCGTTCTTTTCTTCTTTTCTTTTTAGGTAACCTAAAAAGAAAAGAAGAAGAAAAGAACGAAAAAATTACATATCAAAGAAAGCAAACCAACCGCGAAGAAAGATACACACGCACAATAACATAAAAATAAGGCCAAGAGTTATTTAAAAAGAAAAGAAAAGAAAAAAAAACGAAAAAATCATATATCAAAGAAAGCAAACCAACCGCGAAGAAAGATACACACGCACAATAACATAAAAATAAGGCCAAGAGTTACCTATTTTTTCGTTCTTTTCTTCTTCTTTTCTTTTTAGGTAACCTGAAAAGAAAAGAAGAAGAAAAGAACGAAAATATTATATATCAAAGAAAGCAAACCAACCACGAAGAAAGAGACACACGCACAATAACATAAAGATAAAGCCAAGAGTTACCTATTTTTTCGTTCATTTCTTCTTCTTTTCTTTTTAGGTAACCTGAAAAGAAAAGAAGAAAAAAACGAAAAAATTATATATCAAAGAGAGCAAACCAACCGCGAAGAAAAAGACACGCACAATAACATAAAAATAAGGCCAAGAGTTACCTATTTTTTCGTTCTTTTCTTCTTTTCTTTTTAGGTAACCTAAAAAGAAAAGAAGAAGAAAAGAACAAAAAAATTACATATCAAAGAAAGCAAACCAACCACGAAGAAAAAGACACGCACAATAACATAAAAATAAGGCCAAGAGATACCTGAAAAGAAAAGAAGAAAAAAAAAGCAAAAAAATTATATATAAAAGAAAGCAAACCAACCACGAAGAAGGACACACACGCAAATAACATAAAAATAAGGCCAAGAGTTACCTAAAAAGAAAAGAAGAAAAAAAAGAAAAAAAATATATATCAAAGAAAGCAAACCAACCGCGAAGAAAAAGACACGCACAATAACATAAAAATAAGGCCAAGAGTTACCTGAAAAGAAAAGAAGAAGAAAAAAACGAAAAAAAATATATATCAAAGAAAGCAAACCAACCGCGAAGAAGGACACACGCACAATAACATAAAAATAAAGCCAAGAGTTACCTATTTTTTCGTTCTTTTCTTCTTCTTTTCTTTTTAGGTAACCTAAAAAGAAAAGAAGAAGAAAAGAACGAAAAAAATACATATCAAAGAAAGCAAACCAACCACGAAGAAGATACACACGCACAATAACATAAAAATAAGGCCAAGAGTTATTTAAAAAGAAAAGAAAAGAAAAAAAAAACGAAAAAATTATATGTCAAAGAAAGCAAACCAACCGCGAAGAAAGACACACACGCACAACAACATAAAAAATGAGGCCAAGACTTACCTGAAAAGAAAAGAAGAAATAAAAAACGAAAAAAATCATATATCAATGAAAGCAAACTAATTTACACCAAGCCCATACATGCAAGAAAAATTCCTCTATGCACAAGACGTATTTTCCTTCCGTTGATGTGGGAGCTGCAACGCGCCGGGAAGAAATGTAAACAAGGTCGAAAATTGCCAGACGAAGCGATATAACTGCACCTTTCTGGGATTGGATGGACACTATTGGCCTTGGAAGGACCCTGGACACAAATGGAAGACTCACTGGACAAGATATCAATATTTCAGAGACGCAACAGTATTACGAAAAACAAAGATACTTATATATCAGCAGTGAAACAAATATTATTGTTTTATATACCTCAGCTTATATGTGAGGTATTATTTCATTATTTCATCTTGCAACATACGAATAAATAAATTCGTTATGGATTTACATAAGAGCAGTTGTTATGTATGCCCTTATAGTCACTGGTTTTAGTTGTTATGATTATCATTCACTTTTTAAAAACATTTAATAAGTAAAACTTTTTCCTCTCCCTTCTATTCTTCCCACCTTCCTCCCTTCCAGTCTTCTCCCTTTCTTCCTTTCATTCTTCTCCCTTTCCTTCCTTCCTCCTTTCTTTCTCCTCTTCTCCCCTTCCTCTCTCAATTTCTTCCTTCCTTCTTTCCCTTCCTTCCATGTTTGTATTTATTATCATTACTATTTTCGTCCTTCTTAAGGCAATGTAATACTGTTAACGATAATATTAGTAATAATAATGATAATGCTATTAATTCTTACAGCTATGGTTATATCATTAGTGGTAATAATTATAATAATAAAAACTATGGCAATGATAATTATGTATGATACTTCTTAAGACGATATGCTTATCATAGTGTTTTCCAACAGGGTACGATTACTTGTGAAGCTAAAAATTACTTGGAGACAAAAACAAATTGAAAACATGAAAACAACATAGAACAACATTTTTCTTTCTTTCTTTCTTTCTTTTTGCTTAATAGATAACGAAATACGTTAAAGGTGCATCTCAGTTGTCAGCTTGGAATCCAATGTGACAACCCGTCGCTTTCTCTATATCCTTTCTTCTCCTTTTTCTCCTTCTATTTCTCCTTGTCCTCCTTTTCCTCCTTTTTCTTTTTCTTTCTTCTTCCTCTTCATCTTCTTTTCCTCTTCTTCTTTTTCTTCTTCTGCTTCTCTTACTTCTTTATCTTCTTCTTCCTCAGATTGGAAACAACACAGAAAATGCGAATAGGTAATGACAATGAGAAAGGAGATATTCATACGTGTAAACAGTATCCAGAATAATACAAAAATGAAAGGAAAAACCGATTTAGAAAGTAAAACGTACTAAAGGCCTTTGGTGTGTAATCTCTAATCCATAGACAACACTGCTTTGTATCCTTGTATCCTTTTATACTCGATAATGACGTACACACAGGTGAAAGAAGGTGTGCAGAAAATGTAAAGTTTGGCCGTATTATGATCTTGAACGAAGGGGAGAAAAAAACGTCAAAGAATCACCATTTTTATTCTTTTATTATTGTTTTTGTTGTTGTCGGTGATATTGTTGCAGAAGTTATTATCATTCTTAGTGATTTATTAATATATATCCTCCTTTCTGTCTTTCCTTCCTTCTACGAGGAGAGTTTATGTTAATGGTTTTAGAGATTTTATTTATTTCTATTTCTCTTCTCTCCTTTATTCCTCTTTTCTTTACCGTGAATTCGCTCTTAGTCAGAATTTCGGCAAACTTTAGATATAAATGTCTCTCAGCGATCAAAGCTTCGTCTAAAAGAAATGTCTTGTGGGTTTTTGGAAGTCCAGAAAAAGTTCCTGATGTTGAAGTTAAGGAATTTGCTTTAGTGAGGATTTGTTCCTTGAAATCTGAATAGGAACAATGTCCAATCAAGCCCTGCTAAATGTTTTATTTTGTTGTGTGTTCCTTTTTTCTGTCTGGTCCAGTTGGATCAATATACTGACCTTTCGACCCTATCTTAAAGATCATCAGCATAACGAACGATATAAAAGTGATTCCTACATTAGAGTGACAATCGTGACACTGATGAGAATTACCGAAGGGTTTGGCAGCAAATAGTACAGCAGCTGGACACGGAGGCAGTCTTAGCTGCGGTGCAATGCTTGGCCCTTTCATTTCCATGCACGTTCGCCCTCCCTCAATCCGTGCAATTACCAATGTATATAGTAATATATGGGTGTGTAGTATATACACCCATATATATATATATATATATATATATATATATATATATATATATATATATATATATATATATATTTGCGCTCATGCACACACACACGCATATATATATATATATATATATATATATATATATATATATATATATATATATATATATATATATATATATATATATATATATATATATAAAATATATATACATATTTTTGTCTTTGTACATATATATATATATATATATATATATATATATATATATATATATATATATATATATATATATATATATATATATATAAAATATATATACATATTTTTGTCTTTGTACATATATATATATATATATATATATATATATATATATATAATGATAATGATAATAATAATAATAATAATAATAATAAAACGAGACAAAGTATTAATTAAGCATAATTGAATTATGTAATTTAGGGGGTCAACGATCGCAAATTTTCTACGGCTGTGAGAAGGATAGCATATATTAGACTGTGTCCACTACCAATAAAACAAGGAAAGCTAATGTAAACTCTTCGATGGAGTGCTATAAGGTCCATTTTTACTAAAAGTAGTTTGCTTAAAATCTTATCATCCTGCCTTTGGTTTCTGCCAATTTGTTAAGAACATTTATTTTCACTTTAAGTCTTCAGTCATTCAGAATATGAAATCAGGTTAAAACATTATTTTACGGGCTGCACTTGTAAAATATAAATTTTGATATATCCTAATATATATAAAAATACATTGATTTTTTCAACGTCTTCAATGAGTATGTTTACAAATTAGTATCAAAAGCCATATGTGTAGGAATGTGAATGTACACGCACATATGTACAGGTAAATGAAGGTGTACATGTGAATTAATGTTTGGTATTATTAGAATCTTGAACAAAAGGGAAAAAATATCAAAAAGAATCACCACTTTTACAATTATATCGTCGTTTTTGTTGTGATCTTTGCTATACATATCTTCATTGCCATTGCTTTTTAGTTATGGATATTATTATTGACTTTTTAAAAACGTTTGGTAAGTCAAACTTCCTCCTCTGCCTTCAATTCTTCCCACCTTTCTCCCTTCTTCCTTTCATCTCTTCCATTCTTCTCTCCTTCCTCCTTCCCCTCTCCTTTCCCCCCTTTCATTCTTCTCTCCTTCTTCCCTTCTATTCTTCTCCGTTTCTCTTCCCCCTTCCTCCTTTCTTTTTCCCCTTCCTTCCTACCTTGTCCCCTTCCTCTCTTCACTCCTTCCTTCATTCCTTCCTTCCCTTTCTCCCACGTTTATATTCTTTATCATTGCTATTCTCGTCATTATTATGATAATGTAATACTAATAATGATAATAGTAATATTAATGATACCGCTATTACTTCTTACAGCTATGATTATATCATTAGTAGTAATGATTATAACAGTAATATATAATAAGAATAATGATAATTATGGCAATGCTTATTAAGTATAATATTCCTTAAACCATACCCTTATCATGCACTGTTTTCCAACAGGGTACGATTACTTGTGAAGCAAAAAAAAACAAGAAAAAGAAAAAAAAATACTTGGAGACAAAAACAAATTGAAAACATAGAAAAATCTAAACGATAAGCATGACAAAGTGAAAAGGTAAAAAATGAAAAAACATTTTTAAATGGTAATGTTACAAGCCTATGATTTATAACATTTCAAGGGCTTACTTTTTTCTTTTCTTTTCTTTTACTTCGTAGATAACGAAATTTGTTAAAAGTGTTTCTCAAATTTGTTAGTTCGGAAGCCAATGTGACACCCTTCTCTTTCTCTATCGACTTCTTTTTCTTTCTTCTTTTACTTTTTTTCTTTTTATTCTTATATTTCTCCTTGTCCTCCTCTTCTTCCTTTTTTCTTTTTCTTTTTCTTCGTCTTCTTCTATTTCTCTTTGTCCTCCTCCTTCTATTTCTTCTTCTCTTACTTCTTCTTTCTCTTCTTTTTTCGTTTAGTTTGTCTTCTTTTCTCTTTTTCTTCTTCTTCTTCTTCTTCTTCTGCTTCTCTTACGTCTTCTTCTTCTTCTTCTTCTGCTTCTCTTACGTCTTCTTCTTCTTCTTCTTCTGCTTCTCTTACGTCTTCTTCTTCTGCTGCTGCTTCTCTTACGTCTTCTTCTTCTTCATATTGGCAACAACATGGAAACAGGTAAATGCTAATAATAATGAGAAACGGGATATTGATACGTGTAAACAGTATCCAGAATAGTACAAAAATGAAAGGAAAAACCGATATAGAGAGTAAAACGTACACAAGGCCTTTTGGCGAGTAATCTCTAATCCATAGACAACACTGCTTTGTATCCTTATATCCTTTTATAACTCGATAACGAGGTACACACAGGTGAAAGAAGGTGTGCAGAAAATTTAAAGTAGGACTATTGCATCGCTGTACTAAGCCACTGACCTTTTCTTAATGATCATCAGTAAAATCGACGAGATAAAAGTCAAACATTTATTGGAGTGACAATTGCAATATCAGTAAAGAAGTTTTGAAGGGTATGGCAGCAAATAGTTGAGGATGTTCACTCTTCACCAATCAATGCAATATTTGTATTATCATTATAAATACACACACATATATATATGTTGGTTCTTTTATCGTACTTTATGAGCGCGTTCACAAGTCAGTATGACAAGCCATACGCGTAGGTATATGTATGTACACCTACATATACTCAATAATGAAATACACAAGTAAATGGTGTACAGATTATTTAATACTTAGCATTATTAGAATCTTGAAAGGGGAAGAAACATCAAAGAATCTCCATTTTTTTTATTACTGTATTATCGTTTTTGCTATTATGATCTTTGTTATACATACCCTTATTGCTATTGTTTTTCGATGTGTTATGAATATCATTAAATTTTTAAAAGCATTCGGGAAGTCAACCTTTCTCCTCTCCCTTCCGCCTTCCCACCTTCCTTCTTTCTTTCTAAGTATTTACACCAGTGTGTGCCTGTTTATGTGTGTGTATACATACGTATATATATATATATATATATATATATATATATATATATATATATATATATATATATATATAGAGAGAGAGAGAGAGAGAGAGAGAGAGAGAGAGAGAGAGAGAGAGAGAGAGAGAGCGTGAGTTCGTATGTTGTTTAAGGACTTTATTCCTTGCAACGCTTCAACAGACAAAGCTACTGCCATTTTCAAACTAGAAATGTTTATACTGCTACTATTACAATTCATGAGACAAAGCGTAAGATACATTCTGTTTTCTTAATCCTAAGAAAACACTTTCTAAGATTTAATAAGTACTAAAAGCGTACAGCCAATCTAGTTCGTAAGCAAGTGGT